>NC_056739.1:491306039-491443539 GCF_019279795.1 Protopterus annectens
GTCCAGAAGCATGTCTTTTTGGCACCGTCAGGCCCCTTCTCTCTGGGTCATTATACTTTTGAGGTGGTGGTGAGAGTTTTCTCTGTTCTAGAAGAAGGATGATTCACTCCCCCCCCCCCCCCCCAAGATCCTTCTTCCCAAACCCATCTTTCTTCATGTCTTGAGCCTCAACATTCTACTGCACAGGGACAGTCAGTCCAAAGTCTGCAGGCTGCCCAGCAGGGTATACTTACATCTTCTGATACTTCTTTGGAACACCCCATGAGGAAGTCCCTAAGGCGAGAAGGTGCTAAAGGAGGCACTTAAACTCCCCTCCAGAGTCAGTCACGTTAGATACTGATTTTGATGAGGGGAAAGGGTCTCTAAGATCACCACTTGATGATGTCTCCTTTGGAGACATCCTGGAGATCCTCAGGCAAAAAGGGTTGGCTGGTCTACCGACAACCCTTCCCAAGAGGAATCAGTATAGCTGGTAGCATTTGGAGCTGGCCCATCTACCTCCTGGGTGACCACGCCCACCAATGAGCTCATTGATTTGATCTGTCGGTGGGTGTGGAAGGAACCTGACTGTTGAACTGATCCCTAAGGGACAAAACCAGACCTGGCACCACCAAAAGTTGAAGAATTTTAGAGTAAAGGAGTACCAGTAGATGCTGTGGTCATAACCATGGCCACAAAAAGAGCTCACAGAACATAGTTTCTCTGTTCATCCCCCCTAACAGGGAGTTTAGGGTGCTGGACAGATTTGGAAAGCATGTATATGCCTCAGCAATTTTTGCACTTAGGTCGCTGAATTATTTGCACACTTTACCAGACTTTAGAGGGTTTGATTAAAGAACTCTCCAAAACCATCTGTGGGACCATTACTCCTGAGGCATAGACCTCTACTGCCTCACAGTTGAAATTCATTCATGAGGCTCATTTCACATGCAGTTCAAGGTACCTCAAGGGCAGCAGGTTCAAGCATTTCCATTAGGAGACATACTTGAATGTGTCTGTGTGATTTTGTGGAGCCCTTCAAGTCCTCCTTCATTGGTGTTCCCTTCAATGGAAGCTCTTTGTTTGGCCCCAAGGTTAAAGACATGCTATCCAGGTGTGAGCACAATAGTAAGACCCTGTCTGCAATGGGCATACATTTTTCAACTCCTCAAAGAGCCTTCTTTGGGAATCAGAGAGGTGGTCAAAAATGTGGTTCTGAAAGTCCCAGAGTCTTTTCCATGATCTACATGGAGATAGTTTCCCCCAGGGGCAGTGGGGGGAACTCTTAACAGATGCCACCCACATGGCAGAGGAGACTCAAAGAATCAAGGATCCAGGGACACTTTCTCTGACAGATCCAACACCACTCCTGAAAGGAGGCCAAATTGTCCATCTCTGTAGGCAGTCGGGAGTTGTCTATCCCTCCACCAGAGAGGCTGGATAGAAGTTATAATAAAAAGATACATGGGTGCAGAGGATTGTTTCCAGAGGTTATATAATACCATTTTCCCTCCCCTCCTTAACAGTAAACAAAATTCCCAGTGTTCCACCCAGTCAGAGGAAAGAAGCTGCACAAGAAATAAAAAAAGCTGCTAGAAAAAAAAGAGTCATAAAGATGTCCCCCTCCAGACCTGAAAGAATCTGGAACCTACTCAAGTTCCTTTTTAGTGCCAAAGAAAGCAGGGGAATGGAGAACAGTTTTAGATCTCAGCATTCTGTACAAATAGTTCAATACACAAAATTTCAGATGGTCACGGTTCTGTCCATTTTGCTTTTCCTGCACCAAAATGACTGGATGTGCTCAGTAGATCTTCTGGATGCTTACTATCACATAAAAATGAACAGATGACCCAGAAGATGCCTATGCTAGCTTTGGCTATGGTACCTTGCTGGCTAGGCTTATGTAGGCCCTTGGGCCGATAGCCTAGTACCTACCTATGAACCTATGCTTCTGTCTTGGAGCTAGTCATTATCATTTCAGAGCCCTACCCTTTGGCCTTACCACAGTTCCCAGGGTGTTCACCAAACAGTAGTAGCAGCCCAGTTGAGACTACAGGGATTTCATGTGTTTCCTTACTTAGACGACTGGCTCATATTCATTCCGACCAGGCATCTACTGATAAAAGCATGAGATTATGCACTCCAACGTCCCACCTGGGCATTACCATCAATCACAAGAAATCCCAGCTAAAACCATTTGAAGTATTAGAATTCATAAGAGTTCTGTTCAGTACAGTATCTGTGGCAGCCTCCCTTCCCTTTCCAAGGGTACAGATTATTTGATTTCAGGTCAGATAGATAATTAAAAAATTTTCACTGTCAACTCGATTGATTTTCCAAGCTTTAGGGTCAGTGTCTGCTGTGATAGTTTTGGTTCATTTAGCAAGATATCATATGAGAATTCTTCAGTGGACCCTAGCAACTCAGTGGTCTATTCTACACCAGCCTTTGTCCACCCAGATCAGAATCACTCAAGCATGCAAAAATTATCTCATGTGGTGGATTCACTCAGATCAGATTTTACAAGACCACCCCTTCATCCTTCCTGAGCCCAAGACCATAGTGACTACAGACGCTTCCCAATTCAGACTGGGGGGGGGGGGTCACTTATTGGGAAAGACAGTCCAAGGGACATGGTCCCCCAAAGAGGCCAACACACATATCAATGTCCTAGAAATGAGAGCAGTTCTCCTGGCATTGCAGTCTTTCCAAGACTCTCTCCCTTTAGGTACTATTGCTATTTCGATAGACAATATGTCAGTGGTCTGGTACATCAACAAACAAGGAGGAACCAGATCTTAAACCTTGTGTCAAGAAGCAGTGGGGAATCTTATCCAGTCGATTTCTCATAGCAATGCACATTCTGGGAAAATCCAGTGTGATAGCAGACAGGTTGAGCAAGTTTATTTTATTGCTTCACGAGTGGTCTCTCAACATGAGAGCTGTGGAAAAGATATTCTGCCAAAGGGGCCAACCTTGCTGTGACCTCTTTGCATCTCCCCTCAACAACAAGTGCAGCAGATTCTATGCCCTGATCCCCCCATCGGAGGAATCACTGAGAGACGCTGTCCCCCCTGGTCTCCTCTGTGCTTACCCCTCAACCTGTCTAATCCCCAAGTTTCTCCAGAAAGCATCTCGATTAAAGAACCCAGTCATTCTCATTACCCCTTATTGGCCTTGTCAGATCTGGTTCCCCTTTCTTTGCTTTCATTTAGTTTGCCCTCTGTGGATTCTGGATCCAATTCCAGACCTCCTGTTTCACCCAACAGACATGATTCACCTGGACATTTCTAGGCGTAAAGTTGACAGCATGGTTTCTCCACTTCCATTTATAGCTAGATAACCCAGGCTCTCCTTGTCTTCCCATAAAGCTTCCACTAGGAAGATATACAGAAGTAAATGGAAAAGATTTGTTTTTTGGGCACAACAGAAAGACGTTGACCCTTTTTCAGCACCAGTACCTGAAGTTCTTGAGTTTTTGGCTAGCTAGTTGAGGAGCTAGTGAGGGGGCTAGCTCCTCAACTATTAAAGTGCAACTAGCTGCCATTTCTAATTTTCATGTAAGAGTAAATAATTCCACCCTAGCCTCTTCAAAACTTTGTAATGCCTTTATAAGGGGGACCTTTCTTCTGAGACCCCCTTTTTAAGCTCCAACTCCACCATGGGATTTGAATTTAGTTTTGCAAGCTTTAACTTGATCTCCATTTGAACCGTCAGCAAAGTGTGAACTAAAATTTTAACCTGGAAAACTATCTTTTTAGTAGCCATGACCACTGCTAGAAGAGTCACAGAACTTCAGCCCTTGTCTTCTAAGCCTCCTTATTTAATTTTTCATAAAGATAGGCTATTGTATCATTATGAACCAACCCATCCTTCCTTCCTAAGGTGGTGTCAGAATCTAACATCAATCTGTCTATCAGTCTTCCAGTTTTCTGTCCAAATTTTTTGAATAAAGGGGAATGGAAAAATTCAAAACATCAAATTAATTATTTGTCTTATTTTTTGGAATTAGGCAAGCCAGTTACCGAAGGAACTTTAGCCAAGTGGCTAACTGATTGCATTTCCTTTGTCTAAAACAAGTTAGGCTTATCTTTGCTAAAACCTTTGAGTGCTCATTCAGCCAGGTCCATGTTAACTTCATCAGTATTTTTATCCAGATCTTC
This sequence comes from Protopterus annectens, assembly GCF_019279795.1. Taxonomy (NCBI): domain Eukaryota; kingdom Metazoa; phylum Chordata; order Ceratodontiformes; family Protopteridae; genus Protopterus; species Protopterus annectens. The sequence continues at coordinate 491,310,182 of NC_056739.1, forward strand.
CATGGATGATATTTGTGCTGTTGCAACTTGGGCTAATCCTCGTACCTTTATTACTCATTACAAGTTTGATCTGGTCTCTAGGAAAAGAGCAGCCTTCAGCTCAACAGTGCTCAGGAATAATAGAGTCTACCCAGTATTCAGGTAGCTGGGGACTCTGTCCCACTTGTTGAGGAACAAATGAAAATTGACTATACTCACCATAGTACCCAGTCACTAATAGAAAATTACCTGCAAAACAGGGTCACTGATTGTTTTTTTCTCATTACTAATCATGTAGACAAATTTTTGAATTGTGATTCCCATGTAGAGTATATCACCCCTTCCCTTCCCCCTAGTATCCATGGTGGTCTAACAAACTTACAAAACACCTGGGTGCCCTTTTTAAATCCCTCAGCAGCTGCTTGTTAACCTCGCCATTTGAGTGTCTCTACTATAAGTCTGTGCTACCATTTCTTTATTCTTAGCTAGGCAATATTTACTTGTTTTTGTACCTCTTCTGCTTTGATAATTCTGTTGTGCACTATGCATTATATCTAATGGATCTGAGACACTCATTGCTAGCCTAGCAAACTAACTTATAAGGTGGACCCTTGTAACTATTTTGAATGTTAAGCATATTATGGCCTCTCTGGCGACCATACAGTCCAGGTTAAGTTAATTTTACTACAGAGTCCAGCAGGAATATTCAATGTGTTAAATCAGTTAACTGTGTTTAACAGTCTTTTCCAACACTTTATTGTACTGGACAGAATAATGATTGCATAGACACTGAGGGTACTGCTAAATAATAATGATTTAACTAGTGTGTAGTCTCTGGACTTTTAGCTGATTAATAGCTTGATGTGATAAGCAAGTCTAGCATTAATGGATACTTTTGCTGTTTAAGCTGTAAGTCGTGCAAATGTGGAATAGGATATTCCTCTCTTGAAATTGCTGACCACTTGTGTTCGATAGGTCAGACTAAACAGTTAGTTGTGTTTACATAACTATGAAATATTGTACAGTGTTAGTTGTGTCCTTGTAAAATACTAACAAAAGATGAATGAACCAACAAGCAGACAAATCCAGTGGTACACCAGCTAAGTCCAAAACGAAAAAAAGAAATCACTGGAAACCAGGGCTGAGTGAGCTAAAATTATTTAATAATTCCAAACAATTTTCCAGATGCATAGAGTGAACTGAAGTCCTTTAATTATTCCAAGCAATTTCCAGATACGCAAGTAAAAACTTTCACCCAGAGGGCTTCCTCAAGCACATAAATCAACTAACAAAGGCTAGTGTATGGTTTAAATACAGTGTAAAAGTCACATGTCTAAGTTATTAGGCAACTAAAAGTCAATTTAATTAAAGGAAAAGTAACAAGAAAGAACACACTTAAAATAATTGTTATGGCACATTATAATAAAACCTTGTAACTGTACATTTAAAAATTATATTAATAAATACACATGCTGTATATAAGAACCACATTGATAAAAACATACAGTACTATAAGTAAAAATTCACATTAATACAAATCACATTAATAAATGTGTGTGTGTGTGTGTATGTGTGTGTGTGTGTGTGTATATATATATATATATATATATATATATATATATATATATGTGTGTGTGTGTATATATATATATATATATATATATATATATAAAAACTGAAAATATACATACAAAATAGATGCAGTCAGATAAGACAGCCCGAAATGTGTTGAAGCTAAACCTACACAGATTCATGTTTAGCTTTAAGTATTGGTTTTAGAGAGGCTACGCCATTTAGCCCTGGGATGACATGGGCCCTGAATCATAAAATCCAATTTAGTTCTGCTCTCCCAATCCTAAGGAATATGTTGTCAGCTGTTATGCTCTCCAATAGAACTTCTACAATTAAAACCTAAAGTTATGGGATTGTCTTAACGTTAGTTGGGTCTTTCTGAGTAAAATTTTGTGATTTTTTTTGTGATAGTCCCTCTCTGTTTTCTTTCTTTACTTTTACCTCGTTGCGACAGTCGTTAGTCAAAAAAAAATAAAAACAAAGTTTTTTTCTTTCTGCTTCTTTTCTGTATTTTCTGTCACATGCGCTCGCGTGTGTGTGTGTGTCCAGGCCTGTTTAGGGATGTCGGAAGCCCCTAATTCAGGTTTCAGAAAATGCACAGAGTGTGGCCATAAGCCTTCCCCAGCGGATGGCCAATACTCTGTGTGGTGTGTTTGGGAGCAGTGCACCTTCATACCTCCTGTCCTATTTGTGCTGGGTTCAAACCCAGAACACTGAAGGACAGGCGGGACAAACTAATTCTAAAAGGCCTACTTCCCTCCTTGGGGACAGTAGTACTTTCATCCCCCTCTGGGGGAAGAGCAGCAGCTGCATCTTCTTCCTCCTCCCCAGCCTCTGGGACTCAAAACTCCTGCCAAGAGGTCTGGGCAGGGAGAGAAGGCCAAGAAGAACAAGCCACGGAAGTGATCCCTGACCACTCGGTTCAGGCAGATCTGCCACCGAAAGTGAGGCTTCCAACCAGGTCTGGGTCTCCTCGGCTACGATCTCCTAGATTCTTCCCTGAGCTGGAGGAAACCCCTGTCCGGTCCCTAGTTAGGTTCTCTCCCCAACGGAATTCCAGACCTGTTTCGGTGGCAACTTCTTCCCGCTCCACCTGGAGCTTGAGCGAAGCGGAGATGGACAAGATGATGCAGAGATTTATCCACACCCAAATCCAGATGGGGGTCTTGCCTGCACCCTCTCCCTCTGGAGGGGGGAGCTCGCAGCCTTTCTTTTCACCTATAGCTCGTCCGATCCAACCATCGGTTTTTGAGTCCTTGGATCTGAGGACCCTCAGGGTAGAGGGGTCGTTGCCAACGGTTCCATGTATCACGACACCGGCTGTTACATTGAGTGTGTCAGATCCAACTGGCTTGGATCCGAGCTCTTGGAGCCATAGTCTTGGGGTCTGATCCAAGGGGGTGCTATCGGCTACAAGTGTTTCGGAGCTCAGTATCCAGCTCGGCATCTTGGCTCCAAGAGCTGCGGCTCTGACTCCTCTGTTGGGTCAGAGGGGGATGGGCACCACCTGTATTTCCCAGGAGGTTCGTTCCCCTTCAGCCTTTGACGTGCTGGAGAGGGTTCTGTCTGTTTCGAGCCCCTTGACCATCGTGTCCTCTGACTCCGTCCAGACCCCCTCAGCTTTGGGTGTGGTCCGACCATCTTGCTATCTCTGGGACAGCCCATGACCAACCTGCATCAGGAGGTTCCCCCACAAGAACAACAGGAAGTTTGCGAGTCCTCTTCAGAGAGTCCCACTGAGGAGGACCCTTGCAAACGGACGTATAAGAGGAGGCAAATGGACTCTCCACCAGAGTCTCTCACCGAAGACACTGACTTGGAGAAGGGGAAGGTTCCCCAAGGTCACCCCCCCCCCCCCGAGGATGTCTCGTTTGGAGACATCATGGAACTCATCCGCCAGAGGGGGGTTGGTCTGCCCCAAAACCGTCCTCGGACAAGTCAGCATTCCTAGAGGTGTTCAGCATGGGCCTGTCTACCACTTGAGTGTCCCCTCCTGTAGATCCTTTAGTGGATCTTATAACATCTAGGGCATGGAAGGAACTGGACATCATGGAGCCTATCCCTAAGTGCCCAGACAAGGTCTTGAGTCCCCCATCGGACAGGATGTGCTAGAATAAGGGGTCCTCAATGGATGCTATGTTTGTGGCAGCCGCCACCAAGAAGGAGCTCGCACAGGAGAACTCCACGGTTCACCCTCCTGATCAAGAAAAAAAGAGCGATGGACAGTTTTGGGAAGTGGATGTATGCTTCAGGGTCCTTCTCGGTAAGGGCGCTGAATTACATGGTACACGTCATTCGATTACAGCAAGACTTGGTCAAGGAAGTCGCTGAGTCAACCCCGGAGTCCATGTCGGCGGAGGACAAAAAGAAAGCATTTTCAAATATGTCCATGCGCCTGATCTCCCACGCTACGGAGGGAGCCACAAGGGCTGCCGGGGCAGGAGTTGCTATCAGGCGCCATGCCTGGCTCCGGCTTTGTCAATTCTTGGAACCCTTTAAGACATCATTCACAAATGCCCCTTATGGTGGTTCTTCCCTTTTTGGGAAATCTGTTAAAGCGACTCTGGCCCAGAGTGAGAAGGTGGGAAGACGTTGTCTGCAGTCGGAATCCACTTCTCCTCCCCTCAAAGATCCTTTTCCTGGAATCAGAGAGGGGTGAAGAAGATGTGGTTCCGGAAGTCTCAGGCGTGTTCCTAGGCACTCAGGACTCACCTTCCCCCAGAGGCAGATGGGGTCCTATAAACTTTGGCTCCCGAGAACCCTTCTCGGAGAAACCCAGGCAGCAGCCCTGAAGGGTTGCTCAACTGCTCATTTCTGGAGGCAGTTGGGGGTTGCCTGTTGCTACACCCAATGGCATGGGAGTCCGTTACAAGAGATCGCAGGGTGTTGTGAGTTATATCTAGAGGATGTTTCATCCCATTCAAAGAACCAACATGACCGAAGAAACACCTCCCAGACACCCCACCTGCGCAAAGGGAGGAAGCAGCACTATAAATAAAAAAGCTATTAAACAAATGGGTCATCCAACCTGTCCCCCCAGACCAATCCGGATCAGGCATTTACTCCAGGTTCTTTTTAGTGTCGAAGAAAACGGGTCCACCTCAGACCTATCCTGGATCTGTCCACCTTGAACCTGTCGGTAGACAAAACAAAATTCTGGATGGTCACTCTTCTATCCATCCTGCCCTATTTGCAGCTGAACAATTGGATGTGCTTGATAGACCTCCAGGATGCATACTGTCACATCAAGATGGACAGGTGCTTTCGGAGATTCCTCCACTTCCGGCTAGGAGCCAATCATTATCAGTTAAGAGCCCTTCCCTTTGGTCTCACCACAGCCCTCAGGGTGATTACCAAGGTGATGGCAGTAGTAGCGACTCACCTGAGGCTTCAGGGTATTCTTGTCTTTCCTTACCTGGATGATTGGCTCTTTGCTGCCCCTTCCAAGCATCTACTTTGTCAGGCTTGGGACTGCTTTTTTCATCTAGCAAACAAACTGGGCATCACCATCAACCAAAACAAGTCTTCACTGGCCCCAGTTCAGATTCTAAAGGTAAAAGCACTTTCTACCAGGTCTATGGCTACTTCAGTGGCTTTTTGGTCTAGAGTGTCACTGGATGATATTTGTTCTGCAGCTACATGGTCCTTATCTCATAACTTCATTTCGCATTACAAGTTGGATATTGTGTCAAGGAAACAGCATCCTTTGGCTCCGCAGTGCTCCATAATATCCTTCCATGAGGGCCACCCAGATGTTTGGTAGCAGGGGACTCTGTCCTACAGGTTGAAGATCAAATTAAGTCAACTACTTCAGATAAAGAAGTTATGTACTCACCATAACATTCCATCTGATTAGTTGTATTTCATTTGTCTTCAACCTTCCCCCCTCCTTCCCCCGACCTTGTCTCTTTTGTACTGATCATTTATGAGTATGACTACTCCAGAATTGCAGATGGTCAATCTGGGAATTAGGTTCTTTTCAGGCTGTCAGTAAGGATGTGGTCTTCTTGGTTCGGGTATGTGTTAGGTGATTAGCAGCAAACTCGATCTGAAGGGAGGAAGGAGACATGGGGCATTATGGGTAAGGGGAGGAGCTGGGAGCTCGGATCAGTAGCTGGAAAATGCAGCAGTGTCAGATCTGATTCGGATCCGAAACCCATAGGTTGAAGACAAATGAAGTACAACTACTCAGATGGAATATTATGGTGAGTACATAACTTCTTTTTTTCCCTGTGCCAATATATTTACAAACCATGCAATTTCCACATTTGTAGGTTCCTTTTTTCTGAGAATTAAATGAGAACCATGATCTAGGTTGTTCCGTATAACAATGTATTTTTTAGGTTTCTATGTCTATTGTGGGAAAATAAAGGTTGTGGAGTTAAGTTACTGAGTACAGGAGCATCTTAGAGTATATGCCAGTGTTTTCAAATAATATTCTTGATGGCTGAAGTGTTTTTGTTATAGGTCAAAGTACATCTGAGTTTTTGTCTGTTTCCATAATTAGTGCCATGCTCTATATGTTTATCTATATTTCTATGTTCTTGGCCTGAACATATAGGCAGAGCAACTGTATCTCTTTTGTTTTCTATTTTCTTCACATATCTACTGAACTTCTTCATCGACTGCTATTTTCATTTGCTCCAACATATTATCTTGTATATACAATCTTGATACTTTTAAGAACTGATTGCTTGCTACGTTCTTAAAAGTAACGTGGATGCGTACTGTTTCTGTGTAATATATTATTATGTTTAACGGGTTTCTTTTATAAGCAGGTGTCTAAGAAGCCTTCGTCATTTTAGTAACAGTGATGTCTAAAAAATCAGAGCTAAAATAGGAGATGCGTTTCTTAAATTTCAAAAATTCACATGTAAGATAAGTATTTAAAAAAACAGATCAAAGGTGATTTCATCTCTTTCCTAAATGATAAACAAATCATCCACAAATTGTTTATAAAATACAACATTCTCAAGAAACGGGTTGCCAGCTGATAAAATGTGCTCCTCTTCCCGCCAGCTGATAAAATGTGCTCCTCTTCCCAAATATACATAACAATATTAGCAAACATATTTGCTACAGGGGGTTGCCCACGGCAACACCCCGTACCTGTTTATAAAGTTGTCGGAACAAGAAGACATTATTTTCAAGTACTAAAGACAAGATATTACACAAAGTGGTAATAAATGATTCCTTATATTCTGTTTGTTCTAGTAAGAACTGTTTAACTTATTATATCTCTATATCTGAAGGAATAACGGTGAAAATAGCATTGAGTAAGCTTCCTATCTGTACCCCAGTCATACAAACTTTGTAAAAAGTCAGTCATATCAAACAAAATAGTGTCTGTGTTTTCAAAGTTAATTCTGAGTTTTGACTCCAGGTATTTAGAGGCCGGTTCAGTTACTCTACCTCTACCCTGACACAATGGGTCTCATAGAAGGGTTTGTGATGGATTTACGAATTTTTGGAACTCAATAAATTATCGTTATCCTAGGGTTTTCAACTAATAAATAACCTAACAGTTCTTTATCTATCTTGTTTTTGTTGTGTAACTTTACTAGGCTGCTAGAAACATGGCTAGCTATGTTAGTTTGTTTATGCCTAGTGTTCTTAATGTACTCATCAGTGGACAACATTTCATACATTGTTTGTATATAAAAGACAGTATCCATCACTACAACACCACCACCCTTCTCTGCAGGTTTTATCACTATTTCAGAATTACTAGTCGTATTTTTAAGTGCCATCTGTTCAGACATTGTAAAATTATGAAAAGTTACTATTTTATACTTAGTAAATAACTCATACATATCCCATTCTACAGCACATTCAACAATTCTTATAACTTCATTAGTATGTGGTATAAAGGTACTGTGTTTAAGTCTGTAATATGTAGAATCAACATTATCAAACACAGTCTTTAAAGTCAAAGCTCTAACAAAATATTTAAATTCAGCCACAGTAGTGGAAATGACCACAGTCTGTGAGGGTATAAATGTAGGTCCTTTACTTAAAACTGATAGATATATTTCTGTTCTCATGTTGCAGTATTCTTACTGTGGGATCCTCCTGCTCAGGCTCCCCGAACGTTGGCTGCTATACAAAAGCTTTTAGCCTGGTTGCTGATGCAGGCCTTCACGTCCCTTAGCCCTACATTCTCCTCAGCCCCCTCTATTCCAGCGCTCAGCCCAAGGCTTACTTCTACTGCCTCACTCCTTCCCACTATTTCCCAGGAAGAAGAAGAAGAAGAAGAGGCCCTTTCCTCTTGCTCAGAGGAGTCTGTCACCAATTCATCACAAATAGCCTCCCCCCTGGAATATTATTCTCCAGATGAGGATTCTGTTGAGGAAGATTCCCCTCCAGAGAACATAACATTTAGTGAAACCATCACTAAGATGAAAGAATACTTAAAATGGGATACTTCCCAAATGACAAAAACTCAAAAAAGATACTTTGAGTTGTTGCAGGTTGAATCACCCACCCCATCAGCCATTCCTCCAGTGATCCCTGCATACCTTGATGCATTTGCTTCCTGCTCTAAGAATCCTGACTCTCAGCCACCTGCCCAAAGAGACCAGACCATTTCTATAAAGTGCCTGATGACAAATTCCTAGTAAAATCCCCCTTGGCGGACCCTGCTGTTATACCTCTGGCCCCAAATAGACAATCTAGATTGCTCCCTTCTTCGCGTCCTTTACCTTCAGATAAAGACAGTAAAGTTATGGATAGACTGGGCAAGAAGATTTACACCTCCTCCACCCCGGCCTTCAGAGCAATTAACTACCAAACACATATCGTAAAGTATGCCTTGGACTTGGTATCTCAAGCCTCTACAGTTTTGAACTCCTTGACTGACTCCCCTAATAAAACTGAGGTAGCATCTAAGCTATCCCTGGAATCCCAGGTGGCCAGGCACTCCATCAGATGCAATTATGACACAGCAGAGGCCTCTGCTAGATCAGCTGCAACTGCATCAGTTCTGTGTAGATACTCCTGCCTTAGGCTTCACCCACTGCCAGAAGATTTTAAGTCCAAAATCCTAGATGCCCCTCTTGACAATAACCTTCTGTTTGGTAAACAGTCTGCAGATCTATTTAAAAATCTGCAGAAAAGCAAAGAGCTGCAGGATATTAAACACATGCTGGTCTCTCCCATACCTAAGTAATATAGAAATTATCCTGCTAAGACATCCTGTGTCAGAAGGGCCCCTTCTATGACCACCCCTTCCTCTAGCAGGCATAGGAAAGGGACTAGGAGGCAACCTTCTTCAAGGACTACCTCTTCTCAGCCAGCCCAAAGACAGTCCTTTCAGGACAGGAATTATGGCAACAATGAGTGACTGCCTTGCCCACCTCCCCCTGTCTTCCTGTCTCTCACTGTCTGCCCTTTTGGAAAGAAATCACCACAGACTGCTGGATGCTGGCAGTAATGGAAAAGGGATATTTCCTATCCTGGCAGGAAAGACCTACCCCACAGGACATTACTTTCCCACCCAAAAATGAGCTTCACCTAATTCTGCACATTATCCAGGATCTACAGGCACAAGGCACCATAGAACCTGTCCCATTAGGACAAGAAGGACTTTTCCTAGTTCCAAAAAAGGATGGACCATGGAAACCAATCCTGGACTTACCTATTCTAAATCTTTTTCTAAAAGTCCCCTCTTTCAGAATGCAGTCCTTACAGACCCTGCTTCCACTATTGCCACCACAAGCACTCATGGCCACTTTGTACCTGAAGGAGGCTTACCTCCACTTCCCCATACACCTAAACCACAAGAAATACTTACACTTTGCTGGGCCTTGCTCTCATTTTCAATTTACTGCCTTACCCTTTGGTTTGTCCACTGCACCAAGGGTTTTCACCAAATGCCTAGCTCCCGCCATAGTCTTCTGCAGGACCAAGGGCATACAGATCTGTCCCTACCTAGACAGTATTTTGATTCTTGCAGAAAAAGAAGAGACCCTCAAAAATCATCTCCAGTTCTCTATGTCCCTGCTTCAGAGACTAGGTTTCACACTGAACCTCCCCAAGTCATCTCTGTCCCCAGAACAAGACAAGGTCTTCCTGGGGTGCAGGATTCAGACAGACCTAATGAGGGCATTTTTACTCCAAGACAATGTAATCTACCTGACAAACCATTTCCAAGACCTCCTCCAGATAGACCAGCTGTCAGCAAGACAGTTTCTGCACCTTCTTGGCCTTATGGCAGCCAGCATCCCTATGCTTCCCCTAGCCAGGATGCACATGAGGAAGCTACAGTGGTATTTAAAGAATGTATGATCCCAGCACAGCAATCCTGTAGACTTCCAAATATCCTTCCTACCTTGTCTACAAACAGAACTAAGGTGGTGGATACGACCCCCTTCTAGTGGATGTCCCTTTAGTCTTAGCTTATGTGTGTGAGCTGATTACATCAGATCTGTCATACTCTTCAGTGAAAGTGCACCTCTCTGCTATCTGTGCCTGCCTACCTCTACAACCTCTTTTACTCTCCAGGTTGGATGTTAAATTGTTCTTAAAAGGGGTCCTACACATAATACCACCCAGAAAGTCTACTTCACCTCCCTGTGACCTAAATTATGTCCTGGAGAAACTTTTGCTGACTCCATTTGAACCAGCCACTTCTGCATCCCTGCAGATGTGCACATAGAAAACAGTTTTGCTGGTAGCCCTCACTTCAGCAAGAATGGTATCAGAGTTACAGGCACTCATGGCATGCCCTCCTTACACTATCTTCCATAAAGACAGGGTGATCCTGCTCACCAATCCCTCCTTCATGCCCAAAGTGGTCAGTGAGCTATCGCTATAATCAGTCCATTCACTTACCAACCTTTTTCTCCTCTCCCCAGAATGACAGTGAGAGAATACTACACTCCCTCGATGTTCAGAGACAATTAAGATTTTATCTGTACAAACCCAAGCCCATCAGACAATCATATCAACTCTTTGTTTCGTTCCATCCCAGAGCCCTGGGCAAGGCAGTCTCCTAACAGACTATTTCCTGTTGGATCAGGAAAACCATCTGTTTCTGCTACCCATACCATGGAAAAGACCTGAATCAGGGGATCAGGGCTCATTCTACTAGAGCAGTAGCTTCCTCCAAAGGCTTTTTCAAAGGCCTAGACACAGTACCATATTTGAAGCAGCCACCTTGTCTACTGTACATACCTTCACCAAACATTACAAACTGGACCATATCTCCAGAGCTAGAGTAGGTTTTGCAAGGGCAATCCTGCAAGGATTTCTGGAATTCTCTACCTCTACCGCCACCCTTCCTCCTACCTGAGCTGTGGTACTCTCTCACAATAAGAATACTGCAACATGTGAATAGAAAGACATAGAATAGTTGTGTAAAATCTTACCATAGCCATAGATGTCCTTCTCTTCCATGTTGCAGTATTCCTTCCCTCCCTCCTGAGCCCCTATTTTTATACTTACAGGTCTAGGGGTCTTCACAGAGCCCCTACTGGCACTAGGGTAATTTTTGGACAGTCTGTGGCATCCCACCATTCTGAAAGACATATTTTGGCATCTCCTAGGCTACTGTCTGACTGGGCAGTTAGATGTCCTTCAAGGATGCATCTGCAGTCCTTACAAATGGGTAGTCCTGTCGTCAGGCAGCCCTTCGGTCGGCCGGATTCCAAAGTCTGGGTCTGGCTTCGGCTGGTGTCGCGCTTCACCCGACGTCATAGCTGCAGTTCTTCGGGTATAAAGGCATCAGCCGACGCCATTTTCCCCAGTCTTTCTTGCCACGTGGTGCCCGAAGCAGAAGCTGTTCGCAAGTGCCAGTCGGTCAGAACCAGAGATTACTACTACCGAATACTACTTCGAAGACTTCTAAAAAGCTAAGTACCCCGTTGGGGACTCTTTCTTGCCTCAGCCGATGTCAGAAAAAGTGAATAACTGTTTAACTTGTGGGAAACAAATACCTCATAAAGATTTCCACTCTTACTGCTTACCTTGTTTAGGCCCAGACCACGACGTAGCAGCTTGTCTAGCCTGTGCTTCTTTTAACAGATGGACGCTTAGACGTCGGTCGGAATTTGCAGAACAGTTTTTCGGCTCTGATTTTGCTTATATCATGCCGTCGGATCCTCCGACTTTACAAATAACCAAAAAACGCAGGAATAAGGACCGACACTCGCGGTCCGCGGTTTCAGCCGAAACCGCGGTTAAGCCAACCGCGAGTGTCTCGGTTTTGGCTGAAACCGAGCAAGCGGTTCTTCCCCCAGCCGAAAACTTGCCTTCTACCGAGGCCTCTTCTAACCTGGTGGAATCGGCTTCTGAAATCCAACCTGCTGTTGCGGTTTCTCAGGAATTATCAGACACTATTCCCTTGGATATTTCAACCCCTGCACGTGGAGCTGCTAGGCCTCCTGCAGCCATGTCTATTAAGGCCTTTGCCAGGGCTAAAGCAGCTAAAGCTTCAAAAACGGTGCCTGTCAAGCCCCCCCTCTCACAGGCCCAGCACCAGTTCCCATATGCTTTCCTTGGCTGAGGATCTCATTTCTTTAATTCGTGGATCCCAGCCTCATCCAGACAGGACCTCTCATCCACCTCCAGAGAAGAGGCCTAGAGCAGAGCCCCCAGAGCCAGTATCCACAGATGATTCCTCTGATGACTCAGGACATACAGACCCTCCTGAGGCTCCTTATTCCCCTTACGAAGACTCTGATTCTGAAGAGTCCATTCCTTCAGCCTCTCCACCTGAGGAATTCTCCTTTGGGGAAACCTTGCATGCTATGAAGGAACAATTTCAGTGGCAGGGCCAAGATTTCTCAGACTCCAGAAAAAGGCTTAGAACCTTTCTACATTTGCCACAGCATAGGCCTTTAGCTATACCTCCAGTTCTTTCTGTTGTAGATGATGCATTTAATGATGCTTGCACTGCTCCTGATTCATTACCTCCGGCCCCTGCTAAGCCCGATAGGTTCTACAGGGTCCCGGACACTCATCACCATTTATACAAGGCTCCTTTATACCTCCAGTTCTTTCTGTTGTAGATGATGCATTTAATGATGCTTGCACTGCACCCGATTCATTACCTCCGGCCCCTGCTAAGCCCGATAGGTTCTACAGGGTCCCGGACACTCATCACCATTTATACAAGGCTCCTTTTGCGGATCCAGAGACTATCTCCCAGGGCCCTAAAGCTGTAGCAACTACATCTACTAAAAAACCCCTCCCCTCTGAAAGGGAATCCAGGTCCTTAGAGAGATGGGGTAAAAAAGTTTACACTTCTGCTACTTTGTCAGCTACGGCTTTGAACTGCCAATTTCATATGATTCAATATCAAGAGTTTATGCTAGACCAGTTAACTAACAAGCTGTCCTCTGAAGAATCTTTAGATAAGAAATATGTTCAGGAAATGGTACATAACATACAGCAGGTTAGTAACCATTCTTTAAAATGTGGCTATGATGCACTGGAGGCTTCCTTTAGATCAGCCATGACTGGCACAGTTATCAGGAGACATGCATGGTTGAAAGAGCAGGCATTACCAGACCATGTCAAATCAAAGCTTTTAGATGCACCCATGGACAAAGTCAATTTATTTGGTTCCCCTGCACAGCAGGTACTAAAAAAGATGGAAGAGAAGGCAAAATCTGTACAAACAGTGAAAGATTTCTTACAGGTTCAACCTCCAAGGTTTAGCAGGAACTGGCCCTCCAAGAATTGGTCCTTTCCGGACTCCTCTAAGACACAGAGAGGCAGGAATAGGCGTTCAAGAGGCAGAAACCAATCCAGGGGTGCCTACAGGGGACGCCAGTGGCAGGGTAACAACCAGCGAGGCACAGACGCAGCCACTACCACTACAACAACACAATCACAGTGACTTGGCTGTGGCACCGCCTACCAGGGAACAACTGGAAGCACCCTTAGGCAGAAAGCTAACCTTATTTTCAAAGAACTGGCATTGCATCACAAGGGAAAAAATGGATTTTGCAGACTGTAGACCAAGGTTACAGGTTCCATTTCCATACTCTACCAGGAAAGAGAGGAATGCCAAACCTACCACCTACTCAAAGGGCAGAAGCTCTAAAGCAAATATCTCAATTATTAAGAATGAGAGCTGTGGAAAAGGTACCATCTATGGAACAAGGAAAGGGATTTTACTCCAGACTCTTCCTGGTACCAAGAAAAGAGAGCAAATGGAGGCCTATTCTCGACCTGTCCGCTTTAAACACATTCCTCGTTGTTCCAAAATTCAAAATGCTGACCCTACAGCAGCTTCTTCCCATGCTGGGCAAGGAGTCTTGGCTGGTAACTCTAGATCTCAAGGAGGCATACCTGCACGTCCCCATACGACCAAATTGCAGAAGATACCTCAGATTTCTTGCAGGATCAGAGCATTATCAATTCTCAACATTGCCCTTTGGCTTATCTACTGCGCCCAGAGTGTTCACGAAATGCCTGGCATCAGTAATTGCTCATTGCAGACTTCAGGGAATTCAAATTTACCCATACCTGGACGACTGCCTGATACAAGCGGACAGCAAAAGCAAGCTAACAGAAGACTTGCAAAGAGTCATTTACCTGCTGCAAGCCCTGGGATATACAGTCAATATAAAAAAGTCAAGGCTGATTCCATCCCAAAGAATAACCTTTCTGGGTGCAGAGCTGGACACATCAAAACAAATGGCATTCCTAACTGCAGAAAAGAAGGAGCAACTACCTCTCTACTTCTTGGCATTAACAAAGCAGAACCATCTAACTGCAAGAATAGTACTGCAAGCCCTAGGCTTCATGGCATCCTGCATAATTCTGGTCCTTCATGCCAGACTGCATATGAGAAAGCTACAGTGGTACCTAAAGAATTTGTGGTCTCAACACAAGCACAGCCTAGAAACCAAAATTCCAATAATCCCATGCCTGAAGCAAGAGTTCCTATGGTGGGCTCAGGCCTGTCAATCAAACACAGGATTGCCCTTCTGCAACAGTCAACCAAGCCAAACCATCACGACAGATGCCTCAGACCTCGGTTGGGGGGCACACATGCTGGACAAGTGCATACAAGGCTTATGGACTCAAGACCAGCTGCGCCTGCACATAAATCTAAAGGAAATGCTGGCAGTAAAATTGGCAGTCCAGTCATTCAGACCATTTCTCCAAGAAGGTCAGTTGATGATAAGGACAGACAACACCACAGTTATGTGGTACATCAACAAACAGGGAGGCACACATTCATACCCTCTATGCCGGCTGGCAATGGACCTATGGGATGTGGCTCTGAGCTACAACATTCAGTTACAAGCAATTTTTGTACCGGGAAAGCAAAACATTCTAGCAGACATATTAAGCAGAATTACCACGGATGCCCACGAATGGATGCTGCATCCGGACATCTTCAAAACCATCACAAGAGAATGGGGATTACCACAAATAGACTTATTTGCATCCCCACTCAATCACCAGCTAAAGAAATTCTGCACAAGGACGTTCCACCCACTTTCTTGGAAGGTGGACTCCCTATCTTTCAGTTGGAAAAACCTGACAGCATACGCATTCCCACCACTTCCTTTGATGCACAAGGTGCTTTTGAAGATCAAAGAGGAACGTCCAAGGATCATTCTGATAGCTCCAGACTGGCCAAGGCAACATTGGTACCCATTGCTAAGGAGCATGTCTCGGGAACAAATATGGACACTACCCTTGATCCCATTGCTGTTAACACAGAACAACTACAACATCCTGCATCCAAACCTGAAAACTCTGCAGCTAACTGCCTGGAACATTACATAAGAACAATTAACCCAAATTTATCCCAAAGGGTTAAAGACATAATCCTTGAGGCTCGTAGACCCTCAACAAGAAAGAATTATGCAGCAAAATGGAAAAATGAACACTTCCCCCTTTCGAACCAGCAGCAACAGCAGAATTGCAATACCTATCCTGGAAGACTGCTTTCCTGCTGGCAATCACCTCAGCAAGAAGGGTCACTGAACTACAGGCATTAATGGCAGTGCAACCCTTCCTGATCTTCCATCAAGATAGAGTGTCCATGAGAACAAATCCTACATTTATGCCTAAGGTGGTATCCAGAGTGTCTTTAAATCAGGCTATCCACCTACCTACATTCTTCCCCAACCCACAGAACAGGGGAGAAAGACTGTTGCATACCTTGGATGTACATAGACAATTGCGCTACTACCTGGACAGGACCAAGTCCAATAGAAAAACTGACCAGCTTCTGGTAGCATATGCAACAGGAAAGGAAGGAAAACCAATTTCAAAACAGACAATCTCCAAATGGATAGGAAATTGCATTAGATTTTGTTACTCCTACCATGGAAAGAAAACTCCAGAGAACATCAGGCCTCACTCCACAAGGGCTACAGCCACTACCACAGCTTTCCTACGAGGAGTGGCTACCAAGGACATTATAGAGGCTGCTACTTGGACCTCCGTGCATACATTTGCCAAGCATTACAATTTACCTTTATACTCTAGATCCCGAGCAGGTTTTGCCACTGCTGTTTTGCAAGGGATCTTAACTACACCATAATTTCTCCTTTTTTCCTCCTCCCCTAGTTTAGCTATGGTATTCTACCCATTTGTAAGGACTGCAGATGCATCCTTGAAGGACATAGTACAGTTTTGTACCTACCATAAATGTAGATGTCCGATAGGAATGCATCTGCAGTCAGGATTACCCACCCACCTTCCCCTCTGTGGTACTCCTAAGGTATTTGCCATCCTTCAGCTAGCTTGGGGGGGATCTATTATGGTGTATTTGTTTGTATATATGTACATACATGCTTAATTTTATGTGTTTGCTCTCTACTATTTGGAAACATTGGCATTTATCCAAATTTAGCCATCCAAGAGGGCACCTGGCATCTGGGGCAAGAAACACTGAGGAAAATGGCGTCGGCTGATGCCTTTATACCCGAAGAACTGCAGCTATGACGTCGGGTGAAGCGCGACACCAGCCGAAGCCAGACCCAGACTTTGGAATCCAGCCGACCAAAGGGCTGCCTGACGACAGGACTACCCATTTGTAAGGACTGCAGATGCATTCCTATCGGACATCTACATTTATGGTAGGTACAAAACTGTACTTTCTGAGCTCTGGTTTATGACCCTACATGTGACGTCCCACGCGCCAACAGCAGCCAGGCTAAAAGTTTTTGTATAGGAGCCAATGTTCGGGTGACCTGAGGTGAAGGATCCCACAGTAAGAATACTGCAACATGGAAGAGAAGGACATTTATGGTTATGGTAAGATTTTACACAGCTATTATTTCTTGATCAATTAAAACAGTACCTGAAAGGTTAAAAAATTAATTCAGACCTGTGTTTGACTATGTGTTTGAAGCCAGCTTCCTTTCCATTTCTGTTTGGCTTACTATTTCTTCGGGGCCTTGGAAGTAGTACAAGTTTGTCTGATAAAAAAGGAAGTTCAATAGGGTCTAGTGCTCCAATGATGTTAACATCCACTGTTGTCCATTGCCCATCCGTAGTAGAATGAGTAGGAGGAAGGGGAGGGGCCCCATGCTGTGCAGTAGTTGTTATATTTAAAAATGTAGTATATGAGATACATTCCCATTGGTACTGATTGGGAGTTGATATCTGAGGCAGGCACCGTAGACAAGGAAGCTGAGTCATTTTTGTCTCAACTAGTGTAATTTTCTGCTTGTAGTTGTTTCTGACAAACTGGGATTGCATTATGGGGCATGGCATGTGGAGTTGCTTCTTTGAGAAAGGCTCAGTTCCAATCCAATTTAAATAGGAACTTTCATAATTTTACAATCTCTGAACAGATGGCACGAAAAGTTTGACTAGTAATTCTGAAATAGTGATAAAACCTGCAGACAAGGGTGGTGGTGTTGTAGTGATGGATATTGTCTTTTATATACAAACAATGCATGAAATGTTTACTGATGACTACATTAAGATCACTTGGCATGAACAAACTAACATAGCCATGTCTCTAGCAGCCTAGTAAAGTTACACAATGAAAATAAGATAGATAAAGAACTGTTACATTATTTATTGGTTAAAAACCCTAAGATATCAATAATTTATGGAGTTCCAAAAATTCATAGATCCATCAGAAATCCTTCTATGAGACCCATTGTGTCAGGCAGAGGCTGGGTAACTGAACCAGTCTCTAAATACCTGGAGTCGAAACTCAAGAGTTAACTTTGAAAATACAGGCACTATTTTGCGAGATACAACTGACTTTTTACAAAATTTGTATGACTGGGCTGCAGATAGGAATCTTACTTAACAGTATTTTGTTACACTAGACGGAGACTCCTTATTCACCGTTATTCCTTCAGATATAGGGATACTTACTATCAGTTAAACAGTTCTTACTAGAACTAACAGAATATGAGGAATCATTTATTACCACTTTGTGTAATATCTTGTCTTTAGTGCTTGAAAATAATGTCTTCTTGTTCTGACAGCTTTATAAACAGGTATGGGGTGTTGCCATGGGCACCTCCCGTAGCAAATATGTTTGTTAATATTGTTATGTATATTTGGGAACAGGAGCACATTTTATCAGCTGGCTACCAATTTCTTGAGGATGTTGTATTTTATAAATGATTTGTGGATGATTTGTTTATCATTTGGGAAGGAGATGAAATCACCTTTGATCTGTGTTTTAAATACTTATCTAATACATGTGAATTTTTGAAATTTAAGAAATGCGTCTCCTATTTTAGCATTGATTTTTTAGATATCACTATTACTAAAATGATGAAGGCTTCTTAGACACCTGTTTATATAAGAAACGTGTTAAATGTAATAGTATGTTACATAAAAACAGTACGCACCCACATTTCACTTTTAAGAACGTAGCCAGCAATCAATTCTTAAGAGTAGCAAGGCTGAATACACAAGATAGTAATATATTGGAGCAAATGAAAGTGGCAGTCGATGATTTAGTAGATAAGGGCTATGAAAGACTAGAAGTTCAGCAGGTATGTGAAGAAGTAGAAAAGAGATACAGTTGCTGTCCCTATATTTTCAGGCCAAGAACACAGACGTATAGATAAACCTGTAGGACATGGTACTAATTATGGAAACAGACAAAAACTCAGATGTACTTTGACCTATAACAAAAACACTTTAGCCATTAAGAATGTTATTCAAAAATACTGGCATATACTCCAACATGTTCTTGCACTCAGTAACTTTATCACTCCACAACTTTTATTTTCACACAAGAGACATAAAAATCTAAAAATATATTATGTTATAAGGAACAACCTAGATCATGGTTTTCATTTAATTCTCAGAAAAAAAGGAACCTACAAATGTGGACGTTGCATGTTTTAGAAATATATTGACATAAGGAAAACAATAGTACACCCAGTGACAGCTAGAGACTTTGAAATCAGAGCCTATGGTAGCTGTAACACAAGAAACTTGGTGTACCTAGCAAAAATTTCTCCAAAGCCAACATCACACTTCTTAAGACA
The DNA here is from genome assembly GCF_019279795.1 of Protopterus annectens. Taxonomy (NCBI): domain Eukaryota; kingdom Metazoa; phylum Chordata; order Ceratodontiformes; family Protopteridae; genus Protopterus; species Protopterus annectens. The sequence goes on from NC_056739.1 coordinate 491,329,174, forward strand.
GAAGTGGCAAACTTCACTACACCCATGCAGATGGACAATAGAGGTACGATTGCTGAATCCTACACAAATGCACTTTTTAAGCACTTACACTAGTGCATGGATCGTGCTTTCCCTAACAGAACCAAGATGCTATCCTCCAAAAAAGGAAGCCAATCTGGTGGTCCCCTGCCTTAAACAAACTCTACAGCAGAAGAAAGAAACTGTTGCAAAAAAGAGTAAAATCCCATGATTGGAGGAACTCCCTGGTCAGCCTCAGAAAGAAGCTGAGATCCCTCATAAAATCGTCCAAAGCTAGTTACGAAAACAAAATTGCCAGTGATTTTAAAGACAACCACAAAGCATTCTAAAGCTATGTCAAGAATCTCAGTGACAACACTCGGATCTGCTCTGAGTTACAGCACAGTGACACTAAATATACAGAACCAACTGATACTGCCAACATCCTGGCAGATAGGTTCAGTGCTTACTTTACCCCTCTCTCACCCCCTAAAGGGCCCATCTCTGTACTGGAAGAATGCAAAGTTCCTGTAATCACGGCTACACAGGTAAAAAAAACACTCTCCAAAGCCAGGAACACAGCATCCCTGGGACCTGACAACATTCCAGGCTGTATTGTACATGAACTACAGAATGAACTGGTGCCCCACCTAAGCACCATGTTCAGTCATAGCCTCACCTCAGGCTTTGTGCCCACTGAATGGCGCACAGTGACGGTTATCCCACTCCACAAAGGGGGAGCCATCACAGACCCCGGGAACTACCTCCCCATTAGCCTAATGAGCCTGGTCTGCAAAGCCATGGAACGTATCACCATGGAACTTATAAACAAAGACATTGGTAATCTCCAAACTCTGGACCCCACCTATTTCGGGTTTGTAAAAGGTAGATCATGTCTCCTAAACCTGATAGACTTCTTTGAAGCAGTCACCAAAGCTGTAGACGAGGGTAAGGTGGTTCACACAGCCTATCTAGATCTCGCCAAGGCTTTTGACACCATCCCCCACTCTGGAATTATAGATAAACTCACTAAACTAGGTATAAATCCCTATGTCACAAGATGGGTTGCCAACTGGCTCACTGACAGAACCCACACTGTGAAAGTAGCAGACTCCAAATCCGACTTCATACCAGTGACAAGTGGAGTACCTGTTTGGTATCTACTTTTCTGAAGTACAGAGTAACACAGAAGGTCTTCGGCTAACGAAGTTCGCAGATGACTGCAAACTAGGAGCCATAATCGTAACTCCTAACGATGTGGACATCCTACAATAGGGCCTCACTGAGACAGATGCCTGGTGTCAAATTCATGGCCTCAAGCTCAATGCCAAAAAGTGCATTGTCATCCCCTTTGGTAAAAACTCTCTACCCATGAGCTACCACATAGGTGGTAGTCTCCTTAACACCGAAAGTGTGATAAGAGACCTTGGGATACAGGTGAACAGTAATCTCTCCTTTGATAATCACATTGCCACAGTAGTCAGGAAATCCTTCTATGTGGCACACCTCATCACAAAAGATTTCTCATCTAGGAAAAAAGAGGTCATTGTTCCCCTCTACTCGTCACTCATTAGACCCATTATAGAGTACAATGCCTCTTTTGGTATGTACCTCACAAGACATCTACAGCAACTCGAAAGGCCGCAGAAATACCTCACAAAGAGTATTACCAGCCTCAAACAGATGCCCTATGCAGACCATCTCAAAAAACTCCAGCTTTACTCCGTCGCATATTGCCTACTCAGAGGCGATCTCTGCCTAACATACAAAGCTATGTCAAACCCAAAGCTATTGGACATGCTCCAGTTAAAGAAATCCCAATCCCTCCGAGCTACACACTCTAGGGACCTAAACCTTATCACCACAATAAACAGAACATGCTGGAGGGATAGATTCCTGTCCCAGAGACTTCCCATACTCTGGAATGAACTACCTATCTATATCAAACAAAGCTCCTCATTAGTACTCTTCAAGAAAAATCTTGATGATTGGATGGGAAATAGGAACTTCACCCCGGGGATCACCTCTGGGGCTCTGCTCTACAGGGGCACAGGAAAATAATTTTCTTGGGTGGCGAAAACCAGGGTACCTTATATAGGCCCTATGGCCAATAGCCTAGTACCTACCTATGAACATGCTCCTGTTGTATACAACTCATATAGGAAAAACTAATCAAAGATTTAACGATTGTATATCTTGTCACCTCTCAGAGATTTACAGACACATGCCCACTAATGCTTTATGCAGACATAAGCTTGAGAAGGGATGATCCCATAACTTTGTTTTTAATTGTAGAAGTTCTGTTTGAGAACATAAGAGGTGACAACATAATCCGTAGGACTGAGAGAGCAGAACTAAATTGGATTTTTACGATTCAGGGCCCATGTCATCCCAGGGCTAAATGGCGTAGCCTCTCTAAAACCAATACTTAAAGCTAAACTTGAATCTGTGTAGGTTTAACTTCAACACATTTTGGGTTGTATTACCTGATTGCATCTATTTTGTATGTATATTTTCAGTTTTATATGCATATGTATACACACGAACATATGCATTTATTAATGTGACTTTTATTAATGTGAATTTTTATTCATACTAATGTATGTTTTTATCAATGTGGTGTTTATACATAAGCATGTGTATTTATAAATATAATTTTTAAACGTATAGTTGCAAGGTTTTATCTTAATGTGCCATAATTATTTTAAGTATGTTTTTTTTTTGTTACTTTTCCTTTAACTAAATTGACTTTTAATTGCCTGTTATCTACACTGTATTTAAACCATACACTAGCCTTTGTTAGTTGATTTATGTGCCTGAGGAAGCCCTCTGGGCAAAAGTTTTTACTTGGGTATCTGGAAATTGCTTGGAATCATTAAAAGACTTCAGTTCACTCTGTGCACCTAGAAAATTGTTTGGAATTATTAGAGGGTTTTAGCTCACTCCTCCCTGCCTTTCACTGATTTCTTTTTTGGAGTTGTCCCTGTAAAATACTCTTAAGTGTCTTCCATGCATCATATATCACTCTTTTCAGGTCCCATAGACATCCCTGTACACTGCTTCTCCTCTTTCGCTGAGAGCCCGGTCATTTCATTTTAATAAGCAGCGGAACGACCAGCACGGACAAACCCAGTGAAAACAAAGAGGCTAAGAGTAGGTGTTTGTAAGTCAAGTAAAGTCTTTGTATTAGCCAATCTGTTCTAGAGCACTATTATTACTGTTACTGAAGAGCACTGTCCTAGGGGCGACAGCTGCTTCCCATAGAATCTCCCCTCTGGTTTATTTAAACAGAAGTATCTCTCATTTGGTGTACTTCACCTGGAGAGCGCTGTAATTAGGTATAATGCTTAGTGACACTCTAAGTAGCCTTTAACAAGTAGCACACTGAAATCCAGTTGCTAATAGAAACTTACCTGCAGAACAGGATCACTGATTGTTTTTTGCCCATTACTAATTGCGTAGACCAGGTTCTACCTGGTCCATTCTCTCTCACTATGCTCGGGCTCACTCTGGTACCTTACTGTACCCCCATTCTCACCCACCCCCTAAACTTATACTTACTTAGCCACACCCACTGCACATCCAACCAATCGTATACCAGTACATCCTCTAAAGTAAGTCCCACCCATACTATTACAATCCATTGCCATCACTACTATACAACACACATTATACTCCAAATAATAATCACCTCTGTACTCTGAATCACTTAGCTTTGTTAACACAAGCATAGCAAACAATCAACACCTCTACCTGAACACAAGATTCCCTATGTCACTACCTCTCCTCCCACTGCATTATTTACTCTTTCTTTCACACTTGTTTGCACCATATTACTATCCACATAAACTCCATCTTTCCTTTCTTACCCACCGGTATTCTCTCCTTTGACACTCCACATCAACTCGTTCCTATACTAAAATCACATTTCTCACCTAAAAATGCTTCCCCTTTCTACCAGACTCTTTCATACATTCACCATCTACACTCTTAACACTACTCTACTATTATTCTGTTTTTACCTTGCTTCCTGTCATATTAAACTACACAATCCAACTTACCTTCCCCAGCACATAACTTTACATCTTCACAAACCAATACCTAACAACACTGCTGTTGCTCCCAACCTCTACAACACTACCTACATAGGATATGGTTTAAGGCTCCAGAGAGTACCCCAGCACTACCAGGCTACAACTCATACCATACATTTTGGCCACAGAACCCGGACTGAAATACAAAAGGCGGGGGCGTATCCATATTCATCAAGGATACCCACACCTCCAGGGTAGTGGCACAGCACGATGCTTCAGAGATCATCCACGTGCAACTAACAATGGGCAAAACTGCAATTCAAATTGTAGCTTGCTACAGATCACCCACCATGTCCCAGGACCCCTATTCTGCGTTTCTGGAAAAACTGGGAAACATAAAGGTCTTACCTTCTTCTTCTTTCGGCTTTTCCTGGTTAGGGGTCACCACAGCGGGTCACCTGTCTGCTCATGATTGGCAGTGGAGTTTTTACAGTGTCGAGTTGCCAGCCCGACGCCCAACGTTCCACAGAAGGCACACACATGCACACACTCACACCTATGGCCAATTTAGAGTGTCCAATCCACTTACAGCTTGTCTTTGGGATGTGGGAGGAAACCGGAGCACCCGGAGTAAACCCACGTGACCACAGGAAGGGCATGCAGACTCCTCATAGAAGGCACCCCAGCCGAGGATTGAACCAGAGAACCTCTTGCTGTGAGGCGGCAATGCTAACCGCTGCACCACCATGGCCGCCCTATAAAGGTCCTACCAAACACCCTAATATTGGGTGATTTCAATTACCCAAACATTAACTGGGAGAACTACTCAAGTACTAACTCCCTTGCCCAACGTTTCCTAGAATTTATAAACTCAAACACCCTGGATCAACTGGTCAACACTCCCACAAGAGGTGACAACATATTGGACCTGGTCATCACCAACATGGGCGACCGGTGTTCCACACCGGAGGTCAACCCCACCCTGGTTAGATCTGATCATAAACAAATCACTCTGGCTATCCACATTCCGCCCCCATCCCCAGTCAAGGAAACCACCGTGAAAAACTTTTCAAAAGCAAACTTCACGTTACTTAAGACCGAGGTGGAAAGTTTCAAAGCCCCCATGCATTAGTAAAGGATTTTGCAAAATCCTTTACTAATGCATTCTATGGGCACCTACAAGAATGCATGGATCATGCTATCCCAAGCACAACCAAGACTCACTTCTCCAAGAAAAGGAAACCAGTCTGGTGAACCCCTGCCATAAACAAGCTATACAATAGAAGGAGGAAACTAGTACAGAAAAGAGTAAAATCCCGAGAAGGGAAGACATCACAGATCAGTATCAGCAAGAAACTACGATCCCTCATAAAATCATCCATGGCTAGCTTCGAAAGAAAAATTGCCAAGGACTCCAAAGATAACCACAAGGCATTTTTTAGCTATGTCAAGAATCTAAGTGGCAATGCTCAGATCTGCTCGGAGTTAGTGCAGAATGGCACAAAATACACTGAACTGACCAATATCGCCAACATCCTGGCAGACAGGTTCAGTGCAAACTTCACCCTCCTCTCACCCCCAAAAGGGCCCATAACCATACCAGAAGAATGTAGAGCCCCCTGAAATCACAGACACTCAGGTTAAAACAGCCCTCTCCAAAGCCAAAAACACAGCATCAATAGGACCGGACAGTGTCCCAGGATGCGTCCTACACGAGCTCAAAGGCGAACTAACCCCTCATCTAAACACACTGTTCAAACTCAGCCTCTCCACAGGCTACGTACCCATAGAGTGGTGCACAGCAATGGTTATTCCACTCCATAAAGGTGGAGCCACAACAGACCCCGGGAATTATCGCCCTATAAGCCTGACTAGCTTGGTCTACAAGGCTATGGAGAGCATTATCATGGAACTCATTAACAGAGACATTGGGTACCTCCAAACACTGGACCCTACCCGGTTCGGCTTTGTTAAGGGCAGATCATGCCTTCTAAATCTGGTGGACTTCATTGAGACAGTTTCGAAGGCTATAGACGAGGTAAAGGTGGTACACACAGCCTACTTAGACCTCACAAAGACCTTCAACACCATTCCCCATTCTGGTATTATAGACAAGCTCACCAGCCTGAACATAAACCCCTATGTCACAAGATGGGTTGCCAACTGGCTCACGGACAGAATCCACATGGTGAGAGTTGCGGGGGCTTGGTCCGACTCTAAACCAGTTACAAGTGGCGTTCCCCGGGCTCAGTCATAGGACCCCTCCTATTCGGCATATACTTCTCAGAGGTACAGGCAAGCACAGGAGGGCTATGGCTGACCAAGTTCACAGATGACTGCAAACTAGGGGCTATAATTGACTCTCCGGCTGACACAGACATCCTCCAAAAGGTTCTCACTGAGAAGGCTACCTGGTGTCAAAATCACGGCATCAAGCTAAATGCCAAAAAGTCCATAGTCATCCCCTTTGGAAAAAACAAAGTACCCACAAACTACCACATAGATGGTACTCTCCTAAATACAGAAGACGTAATAAGGGATCTGGGGACCCAAGTAGATAGTAATCACTCCTTTGATAATCACATTGCCAAAGTGGTTAGAAAATCCTTCTATGTGGCCCACCTAATCACAAAATGGTTCGCATCCAGATCAAAAGAGGTCATTGTGCCCCTTTACTCATCACACCCATCATAGAGTACAATGCCCCATTTGGGATATATCTTACAAAACACCTACAACAGCTGGAAAGACCACAGAAGTACCTCACCAAGAGGATCACTGGCCTCAAACAGATGCCCTATGCAGCTCGACTGAAGAAACTCCAGCTGTACTCTGTTTCATACCGCTTACTCAGAGGTGATCTCTGCTTGACATACCAGGCCATGTCCAACCCAGAATTGTTGTACATGCTCCACCTAAAGAAAACCATATCCCCTCGAGCCACATGCTCTAGGGATGTAAACCTCACCACAACAGTAAATAGGACGTGCTGGAGGGATAGATTCCTGTCCCAGGTACGTCCCATGCTTTGGGACAAGATTCCAATCTACATTAGGCAGAGCTCCTCGTTAACACTCTTCAAGAGAAACCTTGACGAGTGAATGGGAAGCAGAAAGTTTACCCTGGGGATCACTTCAGTGGCTGTGCTGGACAGAGGCACAGGGAACTAATCTAAGGGGGCGGCGAAAGCCAACACATTCCGGCTAGGCTTATAAATGTCTTTGGGCAGATAGCCTAGTACCTACCTATAAACCTATATCTTCCTATAAAATTCATTCCACTGAATCCAAAAACTAATACTTCTCTCACACACACCAAAATCATACTCAAACTCCAAAAACTTGTGCTACACATTAATACGCAATTACAACTCTACAGGGACATCCACCCCAACCCAGGACCCAATGTAGTACATCACCACAATTCCAACCCTATTCCTCTAGCACCTTTTACTAACTTATTAACCCATTACTGTAACTCTGACATGCTAATTCTTAAAATTAAAGTCAGAAGCATAATAAATAAGGCCCATGATCTACATGCCTATCTCTCACTGTACCCCCCTTATATTGTGATACTAACTGAGACCTGGTTAAAACCAATCATTAGCAACAATGAGATTCTTCCTTCTGGATCCAGTATCCTATGCAAAGATAGAATAGCCGTAAGAGGAGGTGGGGTAGCAATTCTGTTTAAAAACAACCTAAAAGTAAAGGATGTTCTTCGTGTTTCGCTGTTGCAGTCATCACACTTGGGTTATCTGCCTGCAGGTAGCCCTCAGTCGGCCCGAATACCAGAGACTTAGTATTTCTGTGTTGGATGTTGTCGCTCCAGGACTGACGTCAGGTTGTCAGGGGTATATAAACAGGCAGCTGACGCCATTACATCAGTCTTTCTTGCCGTGGAGCCCAAAGCAGAAGCAGTTCGCAAGTGCCAGTCGGCCGCTACCTGAATTTTTCGTTTACGAATTGAATCATCCTGAAGTCTTCTAAAGCTAAGTACCCTGCTGGGGATCCTTTTTTCTTGCTCTAACCAATGTCAGAAAAAGTTAATAATTGTCTTGCCTGTGGAAAGCAAATACCACACTGAGATTTTCATTCTTACTGCGTCACCCGTCTAGGCCCAGACCACGATGTACCTCGCTGTCAGTTTTGTGCCTTGTTCAACACCCGAACCATTTGTCGTCGGGCCCTTATTGTCACTAAATACTTTCATTCTCGATCTCCGTATTCCGAAATGGCTTCGGTAAGCCATCCAACTACTGATATTCCAAAAAAACGTAAGGATAAAGACAGAGACAGACCGTACAGGTTCAAAGCTGACGATGGCACTTCCGTTAAGCTAGTCGCCAGTTCACCGGTACTCAGTGAGGTGCTTTCACAGCTCCTGATGCCCACTTCACTGGATTCGCAGGCCTCTACCGAGACCCGTTCGAAGTCCGGTATGCCACGAGACTCTTCTTCGACTATGGAACTGGCGGATGTCTCTACCTTGGATGGGTCTGGAGCCGTTGAGCAGGCACCAGCTTCTGAGGATGTTCTTCGTACTACCGATGTTTGACACAAACTGACTACTTTAGTTCTGTCTAAAACTACCGAGTTTTTAAGGCGAAGAGTACACACTATGCCTAGAAAACCGACGACTAAAGCACATGCACCTGCTCCCTTGCCACAAAATAAAATGCTTAGAATGGCAGAAGACCTTATTATGCTGATTAGGGGAAGTCAGCCTTCCCCTGCTAAGATAAAAAGGGACCAGTCCCCAGCAGCTTCAACAGACCATGATTTCGATGACTCTGAGATTTCTAATTATGAAGACATGGCCTTATCTGCTTATGAGGATTCTGATGCAGAGGAATCCATTCCCTCTGCCTGTCCTCCAGAGGATTTCTCTTTTGGTGAATCCTTACATACTTTAAGAGAGCATTTTCACTTGGAATGCCAAGACAATTCTCAGTCCAAAAAGAGACTCAGAGAATTTCTAGACTTGCCACAACACAGATCTTTAGCAATACCACCAGTCCTGGAAGTTGTTGATGAAGTCTTTATGGAATACAGTCTTACTCCTGACCCCTGCCCCTAGGAAACCAGACAGGTACTACAGAGTACCTGACTCTCACAAATTTCTTTTCAAAAATCCTACTGCTGACCCAGAGATCATTTCCCAGGGGCCTAAAGCTATCAAGGCAACTACAGCTAAGAATCTCACCCCTTTGGACAGGGATTCCAGAGCTCTGGACAGATGGGGTAAGAAAGTATATACCTCTGCAACTCTTGCCATTAGGGCTTTGAATTGTCAATTTCACATGCTGAAGTACCAACAACATATTATTTAACTTGTTAAGCAAAAAATAGCTACCTTTACAGATTGTGCCGAAAATGAATTGCAAGTGCTTATACATTCTGCAAACTAAGTCAGCAAGCATACCTTGCAGTGTGGCTTTGATGCCCTAGAAGCATCTTGCAGGGCAGCAGTCACTGGTTCTGTACTGAGAAGGCATGCTTGGCTTAAGGAGCAGACCTTGCCAGATCATGTCAAATCCAAGTTACTAGACGCTCCTTTGAACAAGGACAGTCTGCTTGACACCAAAGCAGAAGAAGTTCTTAAAAAGATGGAAGAAAAAGCTAAATCTATGCAGACAGTCAAAGAATTATTACAAGTGCAGCCTCCTAGATTCAGTAGGCATTGCCCCTCAAAACATTGGTCCTTTCCAGCACCCTGAAGGCCATCTCAAACTAGACCCAGGAGAAACAGACCCCCCCCCAGACTACAGTCTCAGGGTATGCAGAGATCTAAGCAATGGAGTGCCTCCACCACTGAAGCAGAGTGCTAAACCACCCCCTTACGGAAAGAATTCCCAATGACTTCTCAACTCCACCCTCTTCCTCTGCCTGACTGCTTGTGCCCGTAGGAGGAAAACTTGCCCTTCATGCAAAAAACTGGATTCCCATCACTAAAGACCGATGGGTCCTCAACATTGTATCCCAGGGGTACAAATTTTACTTCCACTCACTGCCAACCCCAAAAGGGTTCCCAGACCTCCCTCTTAACCAGTGGGCAGAGGCTCAAAACCAAGTCCAATCCCTGCTCTCTATAAGGGCAATTCATCCGGTTCCTGCGGAACAGATAGGTCAAGGATTCTATTCCAGACTTTTCTTGGTACCCAGAAAAGAGGGCACTTGGCGCCCAATCCTAGATCTTTCAATTCTCAACACCTTGCTGGTGGTACCAAAATTCAAAATGCTCACCCTGTAGCAGCTTCTACCTATGCTAGCCAAAGATGCCTGGTTAGCCACCCTAGACTTAAAAGATGCCTATCTGCACATCCCTATAAGGGAGTCATGCAGAAAATATCTACGCTTCAGGGCAGTATCTATGCATTATCAGTTCTCTGCGCTTCTCTTTGGCTTATCCACTGCTCCCAGAATATTCACAAAATGCCTGGCTCCAGCCATTGCTTACTACAGACAGAGAAATATTCAAATTTAGCCATACTTGAACAACTGCCTGATTCAGGCAGACAGTCAGGAAATGCTGTTGCAACACCTGACTTTTGTAAAAAACATACTAACCTCCCTGGGGTACACCAACGAAAATAAATCAAAACTAGTCCCCAGTCAAAAGATTGTATTCCTGGGAGCAAGCTTGGACACAGCATCCCAGATGGCATACCTCACTCCAGAAAAACAAGCCTATCTGACAGGTTATTTTACTCAAATGGCCACCAGAACCCAGCTATCTGCAAAGAAAATCCTGCAAGCCCTAGGGTTCATGGCCTCATGCATCCTACTAATTCCATATGCCAGTCTGCATATGAGGAAACTTCAGTGGTACTTAAAGTATTTGTTGCCAACATTCTCAGAACCTGGAAACTGTCATTCCTATAATACTCTGTCTAAGGACAGAGTTTCTTTGGTGGGCAGCAGCATGCAACCACAACAAGGGACTGCCCTTTACCCAACCACAGACGCATCAGACTATGCTTAGGGGCACACATGGATGGCAAGTGCATTCAGGGCCACTGGAGCCCAAGTCAAATGCATCTGCAGATCAAACAGAAAGAGATGCTAGCAGTGCAGCACGCTCTGACAGCTTTCAGATCCCTACTCTCACTAGGACACCTGCTAATAAAAACAGACAACACCACAGTTACGTGGTACATCAACAAGCAGGGGGGAACTCACTCTTGCCCACTGTGCAGGCTAGCCATGGCCGTGTGGAACACGGCCTTGACAGGCAGGTACATCTGCAAGCTCAATTCCTGCCAAGCAAACAAAACTCACTGGCAGACGATTTAAGCAGAAATCTCCTAGAGCCACTCAAGTGGCAACTAGAGCCTCACACCTTCAACCTTCTGATTCAGAAATGGGGGACACCAGAGGTGGATCTCTTTGCCTTCCCCTGCAATCACCAGCTCAGAAGATTTTGCATCAGTACACCTCACAGCAGGGCCTGGAAAGTGGATGCCCTATCCTTCCAGTGGGTAAATCTCTCAATCTATGCCTTTCCCCCTCTGCCCCTCCTCTCAAGAGTATTGCTCAAGAAAAGACAGGACAGACCAAGGACAATTCTGATAGCCCCGGACTGGCCATGCCAGCACTGGTACCCACTCCTGTGAAGCCTGTCACCGGTGCCACCCTGGCACCTACACCAGAACCCAACCCTGCTCTCTCAGCAGGGGGGGCAGATCTTGCATCCGCAACTGCAAACCCTAAATTTTGCAGCCTGGCTTATTCTTTGAATTCTCCCCCAGTAACCAGCCTAAGCAAGCAGGTGCTGGATGTCATCCTTGAATCCAGAAGACCCAGTACAAGGAAAACCTATGCTGATAAGTGGAAAAGGTACTGCTCCTGGATTCAGTCTAAAGGAGAGGGCACAACTCTGCCCTCCCTGCCTCTAATCCTGGATTACCTAGCAGATCAACTCCACAGAGGCCTATCCTTCTCCTCCATTAAGATCCATGCCTCTGCCATTTCGGCTCATTACAACACTGAGCCACCTCTCTTCTCTCACCATCTTATCAAACAGTTCCTGAGAGGGGCGAACAACTTAAGGCCGCCAAGGAGAGCACCCACCCCTGCTTAGGTCCTTAACTTTGTATTGGAAAAGCTCACGCTTACCCCCTTTTGAACCAGCAGCGTCAGCAGAGTTAAAATTCCTCTCTTGGAAAACAGCCTTGTTTCTGGCCATCACTTCAGCTAGAAGAGTGTCTGAGCTACAAGCAGTTATGGTTGTGGAACCCTTCTTTTTTTCCATACTGACAGGGTTTCCCTCAGAACTAACCTTTCCTTTATCCCTAAAGTTCATAGGTTCATAGGTTACTACTAGGCTAACTACCCTTATGGGCCATTTTAAGCCTAGCCAATTACCCCATGTCAGAATCAAACCCTGCACCTTGTGTTTCTAAGGTAAGCACCTTAACCATTACACCAACCTCCCACCCCAATAGGTTCATAAGTTAGTTCTAGGCTAACTGCCCTTGCGAGCCATTTTAAGCCTAACCAGTTATCCCCTGTGAGATTCAAACCCTGTACCTTGTGTTTGTAAGGCAAACACCTTAGCCATTAGGCCACTCTCCCAACCCAATAAGTGGTGTCCAGTGTGGCTCTCAACCAATCTATCCATTTGCCTACCTTCTTCCCTAATCCTCAAAATAAAGGGGAAAGGATCCTGCACTCCTTGAATGTGCACAGACAGCTCAGATTCTACCTTGATAGGACTAAGCCCTTCAGAAAATCTGACCAGTTACTAATCAGCTTTGCAACAGGGGCAGAGGGCAAGGCCATTTCAAAGCAAACAGTTTCCAAATGGATAGCACATTGCATCCATTTCTGCTACAAGCACCATGGGAAACCATCCCCTCAGGGGATCAGAACACATCCCACTAGGGCAACTTCTACCTCTGCAGCATTCCTCAGGGGAGTCCCTACCAGGGACATCTTGGAAGTTGCTACCTGGAGTTCCGTACACACCTTCACCAAGCATTACCACCTGCCTATCTTTTCCAAATCCAGGGCAGATTTTGCAACATCAGTCCTGCAAGGCATTCTAGCCAGCCCTAACTCTTCTTGACTGCCCTCCACCCTTCTTCAGCTTTGGGAATCTACCCAAGTTTGATGACTGCAACAGTGAAACATGAAGAACATAGTACAGTTGTGTACATTTACCATAAATGTAGATGTTCGAGTGTATTCACTGTTACAGTCCTGGTTTCCCTCCCTCCAGCCCCCTGGTTTTCTCTCTCTTTCTCTCTATAACTCTCTATGCCTTTTACTACCTCCCCTTTCAGGGGTATTGGTATTTACTTTTTACTGGTGGTGTTTTCTCCCACCATAACTTAGCTCCCTTTTGGGAGTCTCTTGACATTTAAGGCAAGGAAAACAGATGTAATGGCTTCAGCTGCCTGTTTTTATACCCCTGACGGCCTGACATCAGTTCTGGAGCGACAGCATCTGACACAAAAATACTAAGTCTCTGATATTTGGGCCAACGGAGGGCTACCTGCAGGCAGATAACCCAAGTGACTGCAACAGTGAAGTCACTCGAACATCTACATTTATGGTAAGGATAATACAGCCCAATCCGCAGAATCCTTTACAAATGCATTCTATGAGCACCTGCAGGAATGCATGGATCGTGCTATCCCAAATAAAACCAAGACTCACTCCTCCAAAAACAGGAGACCGGTCTGGTGGACCCCGGCCATAAATAAGCTATACAACAGAAGGAGGAAGCTACTACATGACAGAGCAAAATCCCAAAAAGGGAAGGCATCTCTGATCAGTATTAGCAAGAAACTTCGATCCCTCATAAAATCATCAAAGGCCAGTTTCGAAAGAAAAATTGCCCTAGACACTAAAGATAATCACAAGGCCTTCTTTAGTTATGTCAGAAACATGGGCGGAAACTCCCAGATATGCTCTGAATTGTTGCATAACGGTACAAAATATACCGAACCTACAGACATAGCCAACATCCTGGCAGACAGATTCAGTGCAAACCCCCCCCCCTTCCCCCCCAAAGGAGCAAACGCCTATCCCAACTGAATGTAACCTCCCTGACATCACAGATGCACAGGTGAAAGCTGCCCTCTCCAAAGCAAAAAACACAGTATCTATGGGACCGGACGGTGTCCCAGGCTGTATCTTACATGAGCTCCAAGAAGAACTGAACCCTCACATTAGGTCACTGTTCAAACTTAGCCTTACTACAGGATATGTACCCAAAGAATGGCGTACAGCTACAGTGGGCCCACTCCACAAAAGTGGTGCCACAACGGACCCCGTAAACTATCGCCCCATAAGCCTGACTAGTCTGGTCTGTAAAGCTATGGAGCGTATTATCATGGAACTCATAAACAAAGACATTGGGAGCCTCCAGACACTGGACCCTACCCAATTCGGCTTTGTTAAGGGCAGATCTTGCCTCTTAAACCTAGTTGATTTCTTTGAAACAGTTACCAAAGCCATAGATGTGGGCAAGGTAGTCCACACAGCCTACCTGGACCTCGCAAAAGCCTTCGACACAATACCCCACTCGGGCATCATAAATAAGCTTACCAGCTTAAATATCAACCCCTATATCACAAGATGGGTTGCAAACTGGCTCAGAGATAGAACCCACATGGTCAGAATCGCAGGTGCCATGTCCGAATCCAAACCAGTTACAAGTGGCGTCCCACAGGGCTCAGTTCTGGGACCTCTCTTGTTCGGTATATACTTCTCTGAGGTTCAGACTAACATGGGGGGATTATGGCTGACAAAGTTCGCAGATGACTGCAAACTGGGGGCCATAATCGAATCTCCAGCTGACACAAGCATCCTCCAAAAGGGTCTCACAGAGACGGATGCTTGGTGCCAGAGCCACGGCCTCAAGCTAAATGCTAAAAAGTGCATAGTCATCCCCTTTGGGAAAAACAAGGTGTCCACAAATGACCATATAGGTGGTTATCCATTAAGTACAGAAGAAGTAATTAGAGATTTGGGGACCAACGTAGATAGTAATCTCTCCTTTGATAATCACGTTACCAAAGTGGTTAGAAAGACCTTCTATATAGCCCACCTTATCACGTCGCATCTAGATCAAGAGAGGTCATTGTGCCCCTCTACTTGTCACTCATCAGGCCCATAATTTAATACAATACCCCTTTTGGGATGTACCTTACCCGACACCTGCAGCAACTGGAGAGACCCCAAAAGTACCTCACCAAGGGGATCATGGGCTACAAACAGATGTCCTATGCAGCTCGACTAAAGAAACTCCAGCTCTACTCAGTTGCTTACCGCCTACTCAGGGGCGATCTATGCCTGACGTACAAAGCCATGTCAAACCCAGAATTAATGGGCATGGTCCACCTCAAAAAATCCAAGTCCCTTAGAGCTACATGCTCCAGGGACCTAAACCTCAGCACAAAAATAAATAGGACATGCTGGAGGGACAGATTCATTTCCCAGAGGCTCCCCTCACTCTGGAATAGAATCCCATTTCATGTTAGACGTAGCCCTTCGCTGACCCTCTTCAAGCGAAATTTGGACGCGTGGATGAGAAATCGCAAATTCACCCCTGGGATCTCTCCTGTGTCCCTGCTAGACAGAGGCACAGTAAACTAATCTTAAAAGGGTACCTTCTGTGACCTACTTTACAGAGGCACAGTAGGCTAATCTAATAGGGAACTGTAGAAAAAGCACCACAAACCAAGTGGGAAAGCACGAACAATTTAATAATACCACACACTAACGTGTATCATACAACAAAACGTTTTTGTCTTCAGCTTCGTCAGATGATAGGAAGTATGTCACCAATTTCTCATATATATAACCTAAACAGTTAAAATCAATTAAAAGTATATCACCAATCACAATAAAGAATTCATTACATCAATTAAAAATGTTTCGTCTTCAAAAGGTTTAAAAACGTTTTAACTATTTGTTCTAAAACCTTTTCAGAGTTGTAAAATGTATATATAAAACCTTTATTAAAATCTAATCATATGTAAAATCTTTATTGAATGTCAAAGCGTATTTATATTATAACAAATATAAGTTATATAAAACCTGGAATTTATGGACATACAATGATTTTAACATTTTCAATTTTTCTAATATCACTATCAACAAAACTTTTTTTGATTTATTTTCTAAGGGCTTTGGCTTTATTCCTAGGCAGAGAACCAATATTTTTAGGTTACTTGTTGATGTGAAGTTATTTATTAGAAAGAAGAATTTAGAACTGTTTTTCAATGGAAAGAGAAACAATACCCAAGCTGATTGATTGAAGCGCAGTAGTACTTTTAATCCACCTTTACACCCTCAATTGAGAAATTTTGAGCTAAAAGTTGAGAGGGAACTAAGAACTAGTTTGAACCAACAGTATGTGCATTCCAATTTGACTCCTGCTGAATCAGAAATATTGATTGATATCAGCAATAATAGGAACATTAGAGTCATGAAACCTGATAAAGTTGGGGGGGGGGGGTAGTCCTAATGGACTACATACAATATGAAGGGAAAATGATGGAAATTCTTAACAATACTGACAAATATTCAAGAACTTCCATCAATGAAATCAATATAGCATATAAAAAATACATGTAACACTTGATGATTTATTATTAGAAGGTTTAATAGATATAGAAACATACAAATATCTACATGTTGAGAAACCTAAAGTACCTTGCATTTTTGGTATTCCAAAAATGCACAAAGACCTTCACGACCCACCTTTAAGAGCTATAGTCTCAGCAGATGGTTCCGTGACGGCACCTTTAGCCAAGTATGTTGATTTGAAGGTGAAAGGGGTATTATTGAAAAACAACAATATATTACAAGATTCCTGGGATTTTTTGAGGAAACTGGAAAGTACTTTGTTTAATGAAAATGTAGCATTTGATACACTTGATGTGGTGGATTTATTCGCCAGTATACCACACGATGTTGGTATGGAATGGTTTCAAGAAATGTTGGTGGATTACAAAGAGATTTCTCAAAGTGTGTTTAGAACAGTTTTGACATTTATGGAAATAGTGTTACAAAACAACTACATATTTTTTCAAGGGGAATACTTTAAGCAAGAAAAAGGTGTGGCCATGGGGGCACATTGTGCTCCCACTTACGCAAATATAATAATGGCCTACTGGGAAAATAAATACCTTATACATTCACCTTACGAATGTTACTGGACATTATATGGTAGATTTTTAGATGACCTATGCTTTCTGTGGGAAGGACAAAGAGGACTTTGACAAATTTGTAGAATATATTAATAGTACAACTGATTTTTTACATTTCACTAAAAAGTTTAACTATCACGAGTTAATTTACTTAGATGTTCAAATAAAAAAAAACAATGGACAATTTGTGTCCAAGATTTACAGAAAGGAGACCTTTTCAAACTCCTATTTACACTATACTAGTTCTCATCCACTTCATCAGAAGAGAGGAGTAGTGAAAGGTCAGTTGGTACGTTTGAGTAGGATGACCTCGGATGACGAGATTTTTTTGAGTGAGGTTGATTCACTTAAGCAATTATTTTTGAATAGGGGCTATCCTAGTGACTTTTTTGACCAGATTTTGTATGAAGTGAAAGAAAAAAGAAAGGATAAATTTGCTCCAATTCTGGGTAAAACATTACCCTTGGATGAAAGAAAAAATGAACCGAAACCTAAGGAAGATTATATGTCAGGTCTGGTAACCACTTATGATGGTCAGTCCAGTTTACTAAGGAGTATTTTGATAGAGAATGGAATAGCTTTTCTAAAATATCTGATCTAAAACACATTTTTGATGAAAAGTTGACATACACATACCGCAAAGGGAATACCATCAAGACTATATTAGAAAGGAGTTCTAATAAGGGTAACACACAAATGAGTACAAGGGAGAAGAAAGGCTTGTACAAATGCGGTAGTTGTAGTTATTGTTCATATTTATTAACAGGTGATTACATGTACTTGCAGGCTAGGAAGAGGAAATTGGTATTAAACACCTATGCCAACTGTAATACGAAAGGCATTATTTATGTGGCAGTATGTAAAGAATGTGAATCTTTCTATATAGGGAAAAGTGAAAGGAAATTGAAACAAAGAATATATGAACACTTATATGAGATTAGAACGAAGAATGAGAAGAATGCATTATATAAACACACCACCACCTGTAAGACAGTTGGATTTCAATTTTTTATTTTAGAAGTGGTTACAACGGATCCCAGGGGTGGTATGTGGGAAACACTAGTTGAGTACAGGGAATTATACTGGCAGCTAGTGTTGGATTCTAGTAGATTTCCAGGACTTAATGAAATGATATCACTAGCACCAGTGCTCAAATTAAGATCTGCCAAACTTTGAGTGGGATTATATCCTTTCAGGCGGTTGAAAAATTAAAAAAACAGTTCTCCATTTACTTGAATAAATAAAGCCTTAAGCCTTTTCAAAGTATATTTTCACATTATTTTGGTTATATGTTATTTATAGATTTACCACTAGAGGGAGTTATATAATTATATATATATTTTATTATATACCTTTATATTTGTCCTTCAGGTTTTATATAACTTATATTTGTTATAATATAAATACGCTTTGACATTCAATAAAGATTTTACATATGATTAGATTTTAATGAAGGTTTTATACATACATTTTACAACTCTGAAAAGGTTTTAGAACAAATAGTTAAAACGTTTTTAAACCTTTTGAAGAAGAAACAACATTTTTAATTGATGTAGTGAATTCTTTATTGTGATTGGTGATATACTTTTAATTGATTTTAACTGTTTAGGTTATATATATGAGAAATTGGTGACATACTTCCTATCATCTGACGAAGTTGAAGACGAAAACGTTTTGTTGTATGATATACGTTAGTGTGTGGTATTATTAAATTGTTCGTGCTTTCCCACTTGGTTTGTGGTGCTTTTTCTACAGTTTACTAGTTTTGTTGAGCACCTTCCGTCTTTTTTGTTTTTTAATCTAATAGGGAGGCGGAAGCCAAATACACTCTGGCTAGGCTTATAAATGCCCTAGGGCAGATAGCCTAGTATCTACCTATGAACCTATGAACCTAAGTGTACACAACTGTACTTTCTTGATCTGCTACTCCCAACTTCGATAGCACTGAAATACTATTCTCCAAACTAGAAATTAACTCCAAAAAATGAATTAACATAATTGAATGCTACATCCCTTCAGGAAACAATACAACTACCCTGTAAAACATGCTGCATTGGAACTCCAACTCAATATCACATGAAATTATCATTATGGGTAATTTCAGTATAGATTGAGCATCCTGCTTCTCTCATAGCCCCACTAGTTTTATAAACCTATGTGGATTTACCCAAATTATCCAGTCCCTGACAAGAATAGATAAGGCAACTAAAACGGAATCAACTCGACTGGATACTTATAAATAGACCAACCCACTCCTTTCAGTCTGGTTGCCTCCTGGACAGCCTAACTGACCATCATTTAACCTTTCTACTAAGGCACAGGTTTCATCATAACAAACAATTAGCTTACCATCTGATAAGAAGCAAAAAATGTTTTAATGCCAGCAGTTTCTTGTCAGCATTACAATTCTGTAACTGGACACCTCTAAAGCTACTTCTCCTCGAAGAAGCAGTTCAGTTCTTTAACACTACTTTTCTAGATATCCTGAACACACATGTGCCACCTAGAACCATCATAACCAAATCAAAGGCTGTTCCCTGGCTAACTAAAGAAACTAGGTCACTACTAATAACTAGAGACAAAGCCTGCAATCACTGGCATTCTACTAGGTCCCAAGCATCAAAGCAGTCTTATTTAGAGCTCCGGAATAAAGCAAAAAAAATCAGTTAAACAAGATTAAATTAATTATTACCAGATTAAACAAGTGGAGCACCATAAAAACCCTCAAAAGTTCTGGGCAGCCATTAACAGTATTCTCCTTCCAAGAAAACCTACCACTCCCTCCCTATCAACCAGTAACACCACTGAAAACATAGCTACCCAATTCAACAAAGTATTTCACAGAATCCATAACTACCTTATCAAATTTTCAAAACTCCCCCCTCTAATGAACTGCCCAAGAAAAACAGTAACAATTTCTCCTTTACATTTAAACCAGTCTCCATCATCAACATAAGAAAATTGCTAAAAAAAACTAAAACCCACAACCCTAGCTGCAGACCAACTTTCAGCGGAATTTCTGCAAATTGCTGCCAATGCAATAGCCTACCCTGTGACCATCCTTATCAATAGATCCATGTCCGAAAATAAAGTCCTTGAGATTTGGAAAATCTCACACATAATACACCACAAAGGTGATAATTCTGCAGAATTTACTAATTATTGCCCCATAGCCATACCATCCCCTCTATCCAAAATCCAAGAAAGATGAGTATATAAAAAACATATGGATCACCTATGCACACAAACTTATTACAAACACCCAGCATGGCTTTCGCCCCTCCCATAACACCACTACTGCATTAATGTCCTTCACTGATACTGTAAACCACCACAGAAAAAATAGGAAATTTGTATCTGCTATCTTTCTTGACCTTTCTAAGGCCTTTGACATGGTCACATATAGTAGACTTATCCAAGTTCTTTCTGAGTTTAACATCAATCAGCCCTCCATCTCTTTGTTCCAAAGCTGTTTATCAGGCCGCCGGCAGGCTGTCCAGTGGCAGAATGATCTCTCCCCTCTTCTTCCAGTTACAGTAGGGGTTCTCCAAGGCTCCATTCTAGGACCCTTACTCTTTTAACTTTTTACTAACAATCTACATATGTCCTCTATTCATGCATCTGTTATGCAATATGCAGATGACTCAACCTTAATCTATTCTGCCTCCGCCCGACAAGAGCTCCATTCATTTTCACAAGATTCCTTTCTCTCGGTTGAAGCATGGTTCACAGACTCTAAGCTAATGCTAAATGCTAACAAAACAAAACTTCTGTTTAACCTGACAAGATCCACCACATCAAGTCCCTCTTTTCACTATTATGTCCAAGAACAAAACCATCAATGTTATGTTGTCCTGTCTCGCCTTCATTCTTGATGTTTGGGTTCGGAACCGAGCATCGGTTCTGACTCAGCTGCATACTAAAGCTTGAGAGCTTTCACTGGCTTGAGGCTATACCCTATCCCAAGATGCCTTGTGACTGTTACCCAGATCTTGTTTGCTGCTTGCTGCTTCGGGATTGCTTTTCACTAGCTCAGGCTAGTATTTGGTTTATGTGATTAGTTCATAGTGTTTTTGATACTTTTTTTGGGAAAAAAATCTTGTTTAGTCTACTTTGAGCAGTTTTATGTCTTTACTGTTGGTTTTTCGCTGGTTTTTAGTGTTGCATGTGTAGACCATCATTGTCACAGGCCTCCTTTTACCCTATCCTCGGCTTTAGTTGGTCCTGAACGAATTTAAGTTAGAGGATTTTTTTTGTCCCTTGTATTTTAGCCCGTTTTAGTTAGAGGGCTTCCTTTCCCTTTCTGAGGTTTTATTGTTTAATTTAGAAACATCTCCTCTGGCTAGAGGAGATCGTCATTTAAGTTAGAGACCTCTCCTCTAGTCCTTCTTTCCCCTATAGATAAAAAAAAAAAAAAAAAACTTCTTGTTTTTTGTTTCAGATATTTGTGCTTTTCTGTACCTTACTGTACTGCCATAGGCTGTACCTTGGATTAGTGTACTGTGTTTATAGTGTGTGGCTATTATTGTGGACAAATCTTTCAATATGTCTAAAGATTCTACTAAAGAAGTTAAACAATCTGGATTTAAGAAGTGTGATTCGTGCACACAAAAGATGTCACTAACAGATGGGTACACAAGTTGTGTATACTGCTTAGGCAACGTTCACTTGCAGGATTCCTGCTCTATCTGCCATGGTTTCAGCCCCAGGGTCCTGCAGGAATGCAAGAATAAACTGATTGTCAGAGGTTTATTGAAGGGACCATTCGAGGTGGACATCTAAGGGGAATCAGTCCTCAAAATCCTCCTCTGACAAATCCACTACAGAGTCTGCTTCTTCGGCTCCATTTTCTGAGCCGACTAAGAAGCCTGAGAAACGTGTTGCTTTGGATCCGAAGGTTGTTGGACTCGAGAAGTCAAAATCTCCATTGGCCCCACCAGCATTATCAGAGCCGATTCTGAGCCAAAAGAGAAGCCGGTTTCCAACCTTGGAGCCAATCCATTTGGTACCACAATCACCCCTTCTGCAGTCGATGGCTGGTAGCCATAGAACTTCCTCCCTTTTCTCTCGATGTTCCAGGACTCTCTCAGATGATGATGTGGAGTGGCTGGTCAAGAGGTTGCTTCAGACACTGGCCTTAGCAAAGATTCTTTCGAACCCAGCCCAAACAGAAGTGGAACCAGTAGCTGTATCTGCCTTATCTTCTGTTCCTCCTCTGACTTGGAAAAGTTTGGAGCCGGAATGCCTGGATGTCCTTATGGTGGAACAGTCAGGTCTGAGAACCACAGCCAGATTCTTGGTCCTGACTTCCACTCCAATCTCTTCGATGTTGTCTTCTATCAAGGGATCTGGGTGCCAACACTCCCTCGTCGGTTCCGGGGAGGAGAGTCAAATCAGACCCTTGTTGGATCCGACTCTTCCCTTTGGGGCTTCGGAGCAGGTAAGTTTGGTGCCCACATTGGCCTCAAAGCCATCCTTCTTGGCGTGGGGGAGATTTCCAGGTTCCTCAGAACCGGAGGTTCTCTCAGTCTGGGATCGTGGTGCCTTCGAGGCGATGAGGAGTGTGCTTTCCCGAAGACTGCTTCACCTTCAGCTCCAGCTACTCTTCCCCCTAAGGGACCAGTGTCAACCTCTACACCATCCCTCCAGCCCAAGCATAGAGAACCAATGCCTCAGGATGCCCCAATGGGCAAGCCACTGTCTTCTGAAACCTCCCCAGACTACCCCTCTGAGGAGGTCCCTCATAAGAGAACTTGTAAGAGGAAACATCTTGACTCCCCTTAGTCTGCCACTTCAGATACAGACTTAGAGGATTCAGAAGGGTCCCCACAGTCACCCTCTGAGGATGTCTCCGTCTCAGACATCTTAAAGATCCTGAAACAGAGAGGTGGCTGGAAGACCCTCTCCCCTTCTGAAGATGAGTCTGTATACCTGGAAGCATTTGGATCTCGACCCTCCACCTCTTGGATGTGTCCACCTTTCGACCAGCTCCTTGGTGTAGTCAGTCAAAAGGCGTGGGACTCTCCAGAATCTGTGAAACCAGTTCTGAGGAGGCCCAACAAATTTACTACAGCCCCAGACGACAAAGAATTCCTGACCCAGTAGATGCTATGTTGGTGGCTGTGGCCACCAAGAAAGAATTAGCCGGAATGTCTTCAGCTGTCCATCCACTGAATAAGGAGTCTCGAATGATGGACAGATTGGAGAAGCATATGTTTTATTCAGCGGCTTTTACTCTTAGGTCGCGGAATTACTTATCCCACTTTACCCGACTTCAGAGGGATTTCCTCAAGGAGCTAGGAGATACCCTCCAGGGTACTACAGTTGCAGGGGTGCCTGACAAGGTAAACTCTCAGCTTGCGACCTTAAACTCTGTAGTAAACTCCTCCATGCGCTTCACTTCCTGTGCAGCTGATGGAGCGAGTAGGGCAGCAGGCACAGGAATAGCTCTGAGGAGACATTCCTGGATGCATCTTTGTGAGTTTGCTGAACCCTTCAAGTCTTCCTTTATCAATGCCCCTTTTGACGGCTCATCTTTGTTCGGGCCAAAAGTAAAAGAGACTCTTACCAGGTGCGAACCAGAAGGCAAAACTCTGTCTGCCATGGGAGTACATTTCTCCGTCCCTACCAGACCTTATCCCAAAGATCAGAAGGGCGGAAAGATGTGGTTCTGGAAAACCAAAGAGCTTCACCGGACGCACATGGTGAATTTCCCCCAGGGGCAGAGGGAGAAATAACAATGGAAGACGCCGCTCTCATGGCAGAGGAGGTCTGCAAAATGAGGGTGACAGAGAGACATTCTCTGGCAGGCCCTTCCAGTGCTCCTGAAAGGAGGCCCGCCTGTCCACCTCTGGAAGCATTCTGGGGGGATCATCACTGTACCCAAAAGCCTGGCTGAATATCACTCAAGACAAATGGGTAGGATTGATCATATCCAAGGGATCCAACATTCTTTTCTCTTTTCCACCCCCTCCATCAAGATCCATCCTGGGCATACCACCCAGTCAAAAGGATCAAGCAACCCTAGAAATTCAAAAATTGCTAGAAAAAATAGTCATCTAGGAAGTCCCTGCAGACCAAGCCAGATCCGGAATTTACTCAAGGTTCTTTTTAGTTCCAAAAAAATAAACAGGGAACTGGAGACCAATTTTGGATCTCAGCAAACTGAACAAGTCAGTAAAGAAAACAAAGTTCTGGATGGTAACACTGCAGTCTATACTCCCTTTTCTAGGACAAGACAATTGGATGTGCTCAATAGATCTTCAGGATGCATACTATCACATAAAGATGAACAAGCAATCCAGGAGATATCTAAACTTCCGGCTGGGAGCCAGTCATTACCAGTTTAGAGCTCTGTCCTTTGGTCTCACTACAGCCCCCAGAGTGTTTACCAAATGCATGGCAGTAGTCACAGTTCACCTGAGGTGTCTGGGATTCTGGGTGTGTCCGTACTTAGACAACTGGCTCCTAACTGCCACCACCGAGCATCTACTGACTAAGGCAAGGGACACTACCATTCATCTCTTTTCAGAGCTAGGCATTACCATAAATTTATAAAAATCTGCCTTGTTGCCTTCACAGCTAATTACCTTTATAGGAGCAGACTTAAACACAAGAGACATGATATCAAAACTGCCTCACGAAAGGGTACTAACATTGCACCATCAAATATCTATCTTGCTGATGAAGAAGAAAGTACAGGCAAAGTTTGTTCTCAAGGTACTGAGTTCAGTGGCAGCTGCAATAACATTACTCCCTCTGACGCGTCTACACATGCGTGTTACAGTGGCTACTCTTTGCTTAGTGGTCCATGTAGGAGTTGCCCATGTCACACAAGATCCTCATTACAGACACTTGCAAGAAGGATCTATGATTGTGGCTTCAGTCCACATTGGTAACCATAGGCAGACCATTTGTTCATCCCCAACCCATAGCTACAGTGACCATGGACACCTCCCAGATAGGGTGTGGGGGGCATTATCTGGGATAGAGTGTCCAAGGGACTTGGCAGGAACATAAATACCACTTGCACATCAACATACTAGAAATGAGAGCAGTGCTTTTGGCGTTGCAGGCATTCCAGACTTCTCTTCCATCAGGGACGATTACAATTCAGACAGACAATATGTCCATTGTGTGGTATATCAACAAAAAAGGCGTAACCAAATCTTACCCCCTCTGTCGAGAGGCTGAAAGAGTATGGCAAATGGCAATATCTTCTCAACGTTTTCTGATCGCAACACACATTCCAGGGAAGTCCAGCGTGATAGTGGACAAATTAAGCAAGGCGATTCTTATGCCTCACGAGTAGTTCCTGAAACAGGAAATTGTGAACCAAACTTTTTGAAAGTGGGGCCAGCCTTGCTGCAACCTTTTTGCCACGTCCATGAATGCCAAGTGCAGCAGCTATCTTGCCCTAATTCCTCCTCCAGGGAATCACCCAGGGATGCACTTGTTCACAGTTGGCCCCCGGGACTTCTTTATGCTTTTCCCCCATTTCCACTAACACCCAAATTTCTTCAGAAAGCCAAATCATTGAGTTGCAGGCTAATTCTCATCGCTCTGTACTGGCCTCGTCAGATATGGTTCCCCTTCCTATCGCCCCATCTCCAGGACGAGTCTTGGATCCTGGACCCAGTACCGGATCTTCTGACTAATCAATCAGGAAAGCTCCATCCCACCATTCAAACCCTCAAGCTGACAGCTTGGTTTCTCCACTTCCCATCTTAGCCAGGCTTCCAGACATGTCCCCAGCAGTGCGTCACAGTCTTGTTTCCTCGCACAAGACTACTACTAGGAAACTTTATGCTAGCAAATGGAAAAGGTTTTCTTGTTGGGCTGAGAAAAATAATATTGATCCCTTTACAGCCCCTATAACTACAATTCTGGATTTTTTAGCAGAAACCTTTAATCAAGGAGCAGCTCCGGCCACTATATGAGTTCAGTGAGGTGCCATATTGAACTACCATGTAGGAGACATGGGATCCAATATAATGTCTCATAGATTATGCAAAGCTTTTCTGTGAGGTACATTCCTTTTAAGACCTCCAGTAAGAGAACCACCACCTCCATGGGATCTAAATTTGGTACTGACTGCTTTAACTATCCCCCCTTTCGAGCCAGCTGCCTCTTGCCCAGTAAAGTTCTTAACTTGGAAGACAATCTTTTTAAAAGCCATTACTTCTGCTAGGTGAGTTTCAGAAACGCAAGCTCTATCTGTCCTCCCTAGTTGATCTTCCACAAAGACAGAGTCTCTCTTAGAACTAATCCGTCCTTTCTGCCCAAAGTCTGTTCTGAGTCCAGTTTAAATAAGTCTATTGAACTACCTGTTTTTCCCCAACTATGGCAACAAGGCAGAATATAAGCTTCACCAACTGGATGTCCATAGGCAGTTACACTTCTACTTACACAGGACAGAGCAGTTTAGAAAATCGGACCAATTATTTGTCTCATTCTCGGAAAATAGAAAAGGAATTTCAGTTTCAGAAGTCACTTTACCCAAATGGCTTACATATACCATTACTTATGCATATAGTTCTCAGCATAAGCAGTTGCCAGGAAAAATTTGGGGCCATTCGACTAGAGCAATGTCGACTTTTACTGCTTTTCAAGCCAGACTACCCTTAGATTCAATTTGTGCTACAGCCACATGGGTCAACCCTCATACCTTTATCACTCATTACAAAGGAGATTTGGCCTCCTGGAACAGGGCTTTCTTTGGTTCCACTGTTCTGAAGAGCTTATTTCCTTGAGCCACCCAAGAAAGAAGGTGCTGGGGACACTGTCCCAAACATCAAGAATGAAGGCGAGATAGGACAACATAACATAAAGAAGTTATGTACTCACCATAACGTTCCATGTTTGTTGTTCATAATCTCGCCTTCATTCTTGCATCCCACCCTCCTTCCCCCTTCCTGGAGGATTGAGAGGAAATTTTTGAAATTGGTCATAAGTTCTCTGATTCCCTTTGTGCCTCATGAGACATGTGTAAGAGGATTACCGTGTACCATAGTGGGTTAGATAGTCTAGTAATGGGTATTTGCAAATTGAAAGCTCTCGAGCTTTAGTTTGCGGCTGAGTCGGAACCGATGCTCGGTTCCGAACCCAAACATCAAGAATGAAGACGAGATTATGAATAACAAACATGAAACGTTATGGTGAGTACATAACTTCTTTTTTCTCCTGTAACTTACCCTAAACTTCTAGATGTCGAAATCGACTGCAGTATGAAATTTGACATCCATATCTCCCAGACCATAAAGAAAGTGCTTAAAAAAATTGGGTGTTCTTTACAGGAGTAAACAGTTCTTTACTAAACAGGGTACATCTACCATTGCACGCACCAATCTCATATCTACACTCTATGCTTCCCCAATACTCACAAACTTGAGAAAGAATGAAATAGCCAAACTCGATTCCTGCTACTATAAAATAGCCAGGTCTGCCGCAGACTCTGCTTTCAGATCACATCATTCTGCAGCTCTTAAACAGCTTAATTGGCTTGAACTTCCCCAGTTCCAACTCTATAACCAACTGATTTTTGTCCATAAAATCCTATACCAACCTGACAAAATGCCTGCCCTCCAAAGTTTAATACTTCCACACTCAAACAATAGAAAACTCCGCTCTAGTGACAGATTACTTTTAGAAGTAACAGAAGCCAACAACACAGCTGGAGATTCCCTCTTCTCCAACTTCATATCTAAAAAATGGAACGCTCTGCCCCACAGTGTAATACCCCATTCATCCTTAAGTTTAAACAAATGCTAAAAAATTATCTGGCAGACACATGGCTGTGCTCCTGCACCAGCCCTGGATAATTCATCCTCTGTCTCTGAAGCTGTCTAACCCACATCCATCAACTAACTACCAAATTACTAACCTCAGTATTATGAGAGACTGATTTCTCAACTCCTGTCTATTCTGCAATACTGTTTCAACAAGACTAAGAATTTCCATTGTATAATTGTTTCTCAAATCCAAACTTAGTAGTGAAAACTTAAACAGGGTTTTTATCGTATCCCTTACAGATAGGTCTATGTTTTGCATTTATACCTCAAAGCTATAGTGCAGAGCCATCTCTGACCACAGATTATAGAACTATTAAACTGTGTTTTCTGTATCACTATATTGTACATTGTATGTGACATTTGGAATCACTGTACTGTACATTATATGTTGTTATTATTATTGTTGTTCTGTTTTTCAAACTGTAGTTTCAATCATATTTGTATTTGCTATTTGTATCTTGTATGTGGAGCTTTTCTCCCCAGGCCTCCACTGAAAAAGGACCTGTGTCCAGTTGGACTTTCCTGGTTACCAAATGTAAAATAAATAAATAATAAATAATGTTCCATCTGTGTTGTCCATTTTCATTCTTCCTCAACTCCCCTCCCTCCAACCCTGTACTGTTTTGTTTGCAACTTCTAGAAGAATTGAAGATGCTAAGGGAACTAGTGTTCCTGTCTTTGAGCTCCAGATATTGGTTTCTGATATAATTGTTGTTCCTTAGTTTCTAATTTGCAAAAAGGTTAGCAAACAAGAACTGAGGTATGGAGGAGGACCAGGGCATTATGGGTAGGAGAGGAGCTTGATAGTTTTCAGTATCCACTAGTTGTAAAAAGTATCTGAGTCGCATCCAAACCCTCTTGTTGAGGAAGAATGAAAATGGACAACACAGATGGAATGATGTTCTTCATCTCACATTGCTGCAGTCCTTACACTTGGGTAGTCCGCTGTCCTCGGTCGGCCCGAATATCAAAGTATTAGGCTGACGTCGGTCAAGGCGCTTAAGACTGACATCAGGACGTCAGGGTACAAATGCGCATGACCGACGTCATATCCGCAGTCTTTTTTGCCGCATGGTCTGATGCAGAAGCAGCGTTGCAAGTGCCGTTCGGCGTTCTGAAATTTTTCGAATTCGGAGTTTCAGAAGGAGTCAAAGTTGGCTAAGTACCCCGTTGGGGAATATTTTGGTTTTTTCTTGCCTCAGTGGTTTACCGGATGTCAGAAAAAGTGAATAACTGTATTTCTTGTGGGAAACAGATACCGCATAGAGATTATCATACTTTGTGTATTCCTTGTTTGGGGCCTGAGCACGACGTTGTTGGGTGTCGCTTTTGTGCTAGGTTCAATAAGCGCACTATTAAGCGAAGGTTGGATTGTGCCAGGTTGGTCTTTGGGAAGCGGTGCAATTATAAGATGCCGTCGGATGCTCCGACGCCCGCTTCTTCGAAGAAGCGCAAAGACAAGGCAGCTAAGCCCAGGCAAGAGGAGTCGTCCATACCGGACGCCGGTTCTTTAGAGGCGTCAGTGGAACCGGTGGTTCCACCGGAGGCTTCTCAGGAGTCCCAGGGGGAGACTTTGTTATTACAGGATGTGGCCTCTCAGGAGGCAGGTCAGGCTGAAGGGGCTTCTCAGGTTACTGTACTCCCCTCCCTTCCTAGGGTGGTTAGGCCTTCTCCTTCTGTTTCTAAGGCTTCTCCCAGAGGCAGGCCAGGTTTAGCTTCTGTTGGTGTCACTCCTAGTTCTTCAGGATCTGTGCCCAAGAAGCATATGCTTAAAATGGCAGAAGATTTAATTTCTTTGATTAGAGGTTCTTTGCCCCCTCCAGATAAGAGGCCTAGGGTGGAACCAGAGTTGGGGAGTTTTGAGCAGCCTTCAGATGTTTCAGAGTCTTCGGCTGAAGACTTGCAGGAGTACTCTCCTTATTCTGATTCTGATGCAGATGAATCTACCCCTTCTGCTTCTCCTCCAGAGGATTTTTCTTTTTCAGAGACTCTTCATTCCATGAGGGAGCATTTTAAGTGGGAAGGTCAGGACTTCTCTGATTCCAGGAAAAGGCTTAGGGAGTTTTTGTTTTTGCCCCAGCATAGGCCTTTGGCTATACCTCCTGTTCTGGATGTTGTGGAAGATGTGTTTGTGGAGGCTTCACTTAATCCTGATTCTTTGCCTCCTGCTCCTGTTAAACCGGATAGGTATTATAGGGTGCCTGAGGCTCATAAATATCTTTATAAGAGTCCTAGGGCGGACCCAGAAACTGTTAGTCAGGGACCTAAGGGTGTCAAGGCCTCTGTTGTAAAAAATCCGGTTCCTCCCGATAAAGAGGCCAGAGCTTTGGATAGATGGGGAAAGAAAGTCTATACTTCCTCCACCTTAGCTATGAGGGCTTTGAATTGCCAGTTTCACATGTTGAAATATCAGAACTATCTTCTTTCTCAACTGAAGTCTAAGGTAGATGCTCTGGCCGAAGGCATTGAGTGTAAGGAATTACAAGATTTAGTACATGTCTCTGAACAGGTGGGTAAGCATTCTTTACAATGTGGTTTTGATGCTGTACAGGCCTCGTCTAGGGTGGCTGCCACTGGGTCAGTTCTTCGCACGCACGCCTGGCTGAGGGATCAGAATTTATCTGAACATGTTAAGACAAGGATTTTGGATGCTCCTTTACAGTCTGATGTGTTGTTTGGTTCACCTGTTGAGTCAGTCTTGAAGAAAATGGAAGACAAGGCTAAGTCTATGCAGACTGTTAAAGATTTTTTGCAAGTCCAGCCTCCGAAGTTTAGTAGGAATTGGCCTGCTAAGGGGTGGACATACCCTTCTTATGATTCACAGTCTAGGGGTAGATCTAGATGTGGTAGGGGTAGAGCGCAGAGCTCCTTCAGACCTAGAACAGGGAGTTCTCCTGCACAATCTTCAGGTGAGGGCAGGGGCCAGTCCTTTCGTAAACAGGCCCAATGACCTACCTTTTCAGCTGCCAGATCCTTCTTGCCTGGCAGCACCTTTGGGAGGAAGGTTGGCACTCTTCAGGGAAAATTGGACTTTGATTACCCAAGACAAATGGGTACTGGATATCATACACCAAGGTTACAGGTTTTATTTCCATACCTTGCCTCCTTTCAAAGGCATGCCGGACGTTCCTCCTCAGCACAGACTAGAGGCTCAAAAACAAATTTCTCTGCTGCTCCAAATAGGGGCCATACAACCGGTCCCTCTGTCAGAAGTGGGCCTAGGATTTTATTCTCGCCTGTTCCTAGTACCAAAGAAGGGGAACACGTGGAGACCAATTTTGGATTTATCTATCCTCAACACTTATCTGGACATTCCCAAGTTCAAAATGTTGACGTTACAACAGCTTTTACCTCTGCTGGGCAAAGATCACTGGATGGTGACTCTGGATCTCAAGGAGGCTTACCTTCATGTTCCTATCAGGCTAAGTTGCAGGAAGTATCTGCGTTTTCGAGCTGGGACTTCTCATTATCAGTTCTCTGCATTGCCCTTTGGCTTATCTACTGCGCCCAGAGTGTTCACGAAGGTTCTGGCGCCAGTGATTGCTTTCTTCAGGCTGAGAGGAATACAAATCTATCCTTATTTGGACGATTGCCTGATTCTGGCCCAAGGAAAGGACGAACTTCTTCATCATTTGCAATATGTGATAGCAGTGCTAAGATGCCTGGGGTATTCTGTGAACGAAATAAAGTCCAGTCTAGTACCCTCTCAGGACATGTGCTTTCTGGGTGTGAGACTGAATACAGCATCCCAGATGGCCTTTTTGACCCCGGACAAACAACAGAATCTTTCTCTTTACTTCCATCAATTGTCTCATCAGTCCAGGCTGACTGCAAGGACAGTCCTTCAAGCCTTGGGGTTCATGGCATCTTGTATTCTGGTGCTTCCCAATGCCAAACTGCATATGAGGAAGCTACAATGGTATCTCAAAGTGTATGGACACAGCACTGCCAAGATATGGACACTGTCATTCAGATAATACCTTGCATTCAAAAGGAATTTCTGTGGTGGGCTCAGGAATGTCACCTAAACAAGGGACTCTCTGTGACCCGGCCAGAGGCGAGTCAAATTCTAACGACAGATGCCTCAGACAAAGCTTGGGAGCTCATCTAAATGGAAAGTGGATACAAGACACGTGGCCTGCCAGACTTCAACATCTACATATCAACTTGAAGGAGATGTTAGCAGTCCAATTTGCTTTAATAGCTTTCAAGGATTTACTTCTTCCAGGGCAGGTGTTGGTTCTAACAGACAACACAACTGTCATGTGGTACATCAACAAGCAAGGGGGAACGCATTCTTATCCTCTATGCAGACAAGCAATGATTTTGTGGGAGACTGCTCTCAGTTTACAGCTAAATCTTCAGGCAAGGTTTCTGCCGGGAGCACAGAACTCCTTAGCAGATGTGTTGAGCAGGCAAATTATGGATCCCCACGAGTGGAAATTGGATCCTCATGTATTTCAAAAATTGACAGTGTCATGGGGAACTCCAGACATAGATCTGTTCGCTTCTCCACTAAACTACCAGCTGCCAAAGTTTTGCACAAAAACGTTTCATCCCACAGCTTGGAAAGTGGATGCTCTTTCATTCAATTGGAGCAATCTTCATTTGTATGCCTTTCCACCTCTGCCTCTCCTCCCAAAGGTACTCCTGAAGGTCAGACAGGACAAGCCAAAGATGATTTTAATAGCTCCAGATTGGCCTCGACAGCACTGGTACCCATTACTGAGAAGTCTGGTGC
This sequence comes from Protopterus annectens, assembly GCF_019279795.1. Taxonomy (NCBI): domain Eukaryota; kingdom Metazoa; phylum Chordata; order Ceratodontiformes; family Protopteridae; genus Protopterus; species Protopterus annectens. The sequence continues at coordinate 491,361,904 of NC_056739.1, forward strand.
AGGAGCCTCCATGGCCTTTGCCTTGATTCCACACCTTCTGTCTCAGGAGAACAGTCATTTACTCAATGTCAAACTTCACTCTCTTCACCTGACAGCCTGGCATATTCTGTTTTAAACCCTGGAGGGTCTCAGCTTCCACAGCACGTTTTGAATGTTATTTTGGAGGCCAGAAGGCCTAGTACAAGGAAAGTGTACGCAGATAAATGGAAGAGATTTTTATTTTGGAGTACAGCAAAGGAATTTGATGTTTCTAAGCCTAATTTAAGTGTGGCTCTTCAATATCTTACTGAGTTACTGGACAAAGGTTTGTCCTTCTCTTCTATTAAAGTTCATGCTGCAGCAATTTCTGCTCACTATGACTGTGACCCACCATTGTTTTCTCAGCCTTTGTTTAAGCAATTCCTTAGAGGGGCAAAGAATATAAGACCCCACGGAGAGCTCCTACTCCTGCTTGGGATCTCAATTTTGTGTTGGAGAAACTCACTCTACAACCTTTTGAGCCTGCAGCTACTGCTGAGTTGAAATATATATCATGGAAGACTGCTTTTTTGTTGGCCATTACCTCTGCAAGAAGGGTTTCTGAGTTACAGGCCCTTATGGCGGTTGAGCCTTTCTTAATTTTCCATAAGGATAGGGTATCTTTGCGTACTAATCCATCCTTTATGCCTAAAGTGGTTTCTAGTGTGGCTTTAAACCAAACTATTCATTTGCCTACTTTTTATGCAAACCCCAAAATAAAGGGGAAAAGATTTTGCACACTTTGGATATACACAGGCAGTTGCGATATTATTTGAGCAGAACTAAAGGGTTCAGGCAGTCTCAGCAGTTATTTGTTTCTTTTGCTTTGGGTTCTCAGGGCAAGCCTGTGTCAAAACAAACTATTTCTAAGTGGATTGGGTTTTGTATTGCTTTCTGTTATTACCATCATGGCAAGGAGATTCCAGCTGGGATTAGGCCTCATTCCACTAGGGCTACTGCCACTTCTACAGCTTTTTAAGGGGTGGCAACTAAGGATATTTTGGAGGCAGCTACTTGGAGTTCAGTGCATACTTTCTCTAAGCATTATCACCTTCCACTTTACTCTAAATCAAGGGCTGGTTTTGCCACTGCAATTTTACAGGGCATTTTGGCAGCCTACTGCATTATAGTTTTGCCATCCTCCCTTATCTCTGCTTTGGGATTCTACCCAAGTGTAAGGACTGCAGCAATGTGAGATGAAGAACATAGTACAGTTTTGTACCTACCATAAATGTAGATGTTCGAAGATCCACATTGCTGCAGTCCAAATTACTCCCTCCTTCCCCTCTGTAGTTAGAGGCGGTTGTGTGGTTTGGGTTGTACATATTGTGAATATTGTATATTTTGTACATATGGTTAGTATAAGGGTGGTTGGTTGTTTTTTGCTCTCTTTTGGTTTTTGACCTTTCTGTTTAGGGTCTTCTGACATCTGGGGCAAGAAAAGACTGCGGATATGACGTCGGTCATGCGCATTTGTACCCTGACGTCCTGATGTCAGTCTTAAGCGCCTTGACCGACGTCAGCCTAATACTTTGATATTCGGGCCGACCGAGGACAGTGGACTACCCAAGTGTAAGGACTGCAGCAATGTGGATCTTCGAACATCTACATTTATGGTAGGTACAAAACTGTACTTTATGGTGAGTACACAACTTCTGATGTGATGATGTCAGTTTTCATTTTGTCCTCAACTTATGGTCTCAGATCTGACTCGGCCATTGCAAAAGCTCATGGCAACCAGAATACTCTCAATCTGCTCCCTTACCCACACTTCACCAACCCCAAGTACCCCAGATCTTGTTTGCCACTTCCAGCGAAAGATTTGGTTTTTCAGTGCTCTCCATGGACTCTTCATAGTTGAAATAAGTTAACTGTTATTTACTTTTGAGAAAGTCATTTGCTTCCCTTTTACTCTATTTAGTGTTTTATATTTTGTCTAAAATCTTTTCCATACTAATGTACTTCTTTCATACTATTCTTAGTACTCTTCTCTCTGTTAGACTTTTCAGTGTATTTACCTCTACGAATACCATCGTTGGTAGTCGTTTCCTTTCCTCTTAAAACAAATATATATATATGTTTAGTTTTATATATTCTAAATATTTTTCTGTGGTGTTTCTTTATCTTTCACTGTGTCAGGATGGCAGAAAAACTGGCTGATTTCAAGTGTACTAAATGCAGTCATAAAATACCACTTTCAGATACACAATCCTTATGTGTTTACTGTTTGAGACCTCATCACCTCCAGGATGACTGCACCATTTATCACTCATTCTACCCTAGAGCTCTTTTGGAGTGTAAAAATAAATTAATTCTTAAAGGGTTGTTTCCATTTTCTTTTTTCTGAGGCCTTATCTGGAGCTTCCCCTGAGAAAGCTAAAAAGACCATTTCTCGCAGTACTTCTACAGCTTCTACAAAATCATCTGGGAAATTTAAGAAAATACCTCTTTCAGATCTGACTGATCCTAAAAAGAAAATGAGAAAGTTACAGGATCCGACTTCACACTCTCATCCAATACTCCTAATGAAAGAGCTATCGGAACTGACTTCACAATCGAATCCGAAGCTTAAGAGACCTAGGCGTCAGTCAGATTGGACTGCGGATCTGACACCAAAAATGTCGGATCTCACAGTTCATTCCACGCTCCTTCCAAGGATCAGATGCTTCCCCTCAGTGGATCCTGTTCCATCTAGAGTCCCTTCTCCATTTTATGAGAGACCTATGTCAACTCACTGTTTCAGGAGCCTTGCTAAAGAATATGTGAAGAGGTTAATGAGAAGGGTTCTGTTGGTGCAGAGCATGTCAAGTGTTCCATCGGCTCCTACCCTTTCAGATTAGGAGATCTGACCTTCCACCACTCCCCCTGTGCAAGTTCCTCCTCCAACTCCATTCCCGGTCTTGGTTATACTAGATCTGAGAGTATCCTTATCCTGGGATCTGAAGCTTGTTCTGAGCTCTTTGGTAACATCGGATCTGGAGCTGCCTGTTGGCTCCATAGTGTCACTCGTCCGGTCAGGATAAAACAGACGAACAGTTGTGGGTTTAGTTCAACCAGCTTTATTATAAACAAACACATCATGATTGAGGCTTAGTAACTTAAACTTAAATAAACTTATAAACAGGTAGACTACTGCACTCATACATGTTAACACTCTGGCTGTTTTCTCAAAATGGCACTGCTGCCTGCACGTGGTCTCTATTTACATGCATGTGCCCTCACTTTGAAATGCTTCTTAACGTTACAGCACACACTCTGTTCTACATCCTCCCTCTTTGAGAAATAGGTCATGCACAGTAATAATGACAACAATAATTGATATGGAATTGTAGAAAAAAAATCCTTTGACATGCAGTTATACAGAACTAATTACAAAAGAAACAGTCATATCCAGGTTGCTGTGCATTTTACAATAGGTCTGGAAATATGACCTGATCATGTGACATATAAACTAGGACTTAGTTTAGCAACAGGGGCTGTGTTTAATGAATGTTCAACTTCGGGGACATCTAGGACATTCATCACAAACAGGAATAGGTATTGAGACATGTCCTTCAATGGGAACATTGTTTGGATTGCTCTGGGATCTAGAGTCTGTGTCACGGGTACATTGCTGCAATATCAATTCAGAGACCAGAATAAGATGCCTGCGATTTCTTCTGTATTCTATACCCTCAGATTCCACTAAGTAAGATCTTGGCTTGGCACATATACCTCTCATTTGACCAATTAGATCAAAACCTTTCGCTGCTCACATCCTTACTACCTCTCCTTCTTTCAATGGATGAAGAAATCTGTTCATTTTATCATAGCTGGACTTCTGAAATGAATGCTTTTTGAGTAGTTGGACTTTGATTGCTCTGGTGGTTTTAGCATTAGGCACCAACAAACTGGATCCCATAGGCAAGGTTGTTCTGGTTTGGCTAGACAGAAGTCTTCGAGCAGATGAGCCAAGTAAATTGTCATGGAGTATATTTCTGAGATTAAGCAAATTCAAGGAAACATCAGTGTTATCACGTTTTGACCTCTCTAGTAATTGCTTTGCACTTTGCACTGCACGTTCAACTAGGCCATTTGACTGTGGGTACTCAGGACTACTGGTAACATGAATAAAGTCTCACTCTTTTGCAGATTTCTGAAATAACTGACTGGTAAACTGGGTGCACCGTTGTCAGAAATAACTTTGTGTGGACTACCATGGACTGAGAAATGACATTCGAACTTAGTAATGACAGTACTGGATGTTAGGTTAGGTAGCAGATCAATCTCGGACCAATTCAAATAAGAGTACCAACAATAAGTAATGTTGACTGTTCCACTCGAGTATGTCAGTGGCTACTGTCAACCAAGGTAGTTCAGGATCTGGTTTAGCTGAAGTAGCTCTTTCTGCAAATGCTTTTTAGTACTATTGCAGACTGAACAAGATGAAAGTACTTTATTGATATCTTTTGACATAGAAGGCCAAAATACTAGTCATCTCTCACCCTTCTTTTGGTAGCTTCGGAACCTGGGTGGCCACGATGCAAAATCTGAATGTACTCATGTTGTAAAGAAGTAGGAATGACAACTTTAGGACCTTTGAAAATGATACCATCTTCTATCAACATCTCATCTCTGTAAGGACAATAAGGTTACACTTCTTTTGGTACACAAGATTGCTTTGACGGCCATCCAGAATTGATGAAGTGGTTGAGCTTTTGCAAAATTGGATCAGTATTTGTATGATGTCTTAGCTCATCAAGTCTTGTGGTAGAAAAATGATGCACTTCCATGACATTGAAGTCAAAATAGTTTGCATCAAGCTTTTCTGTGGTATTTCTGAGCAATCTGGTTAAGATATCAGCCAAATAAAATAAAGCCAGCCTTTTGTATAGACCATTTTAAAGTAGAGTAGTCTGAGTATCATTCTTTGTAGTCTTGCTGGAGCTTTATGCATAGGCTTCTTTAAATTACTGTCTAGGGGCTGATGATCAGTCTCAATCTGGATAGCTCAATCATAAATATAACCATGGAATTTTGAACATGCAAACACAATTGCCAAAAGTTCCTTCTCAATTTGATTGTACTGCATCTCAGTTTGGGTAAGAGTTCTAGAAGCATCACAGGAAAGAATCACTGGTCTGTGGATATCATAGTATCTTAACATAGGTGGACTGGCAATTTTCTGTTTAAGGCCATCAAATGCTCTCTGGTGTTGCTCCAACCATGACCAGGTAACATTTTTGTGTGTCAGCTCTCTTAAGGGTGCTGATAATTCACTGAAGTGTGGTATAAACCTGCCCAAATCATTAACCATGCCAAGAAAATGCTTTAAGGCTTGGACATTGTCTGGAGCTGACATCTCAAGGATAGCTGTTTGTTTGGAAGGATCTGGTTGTAAGCCTGAACTGGTAAATAAATGACCTAAATAAGTGACTTCTGGTAGACTGAATTTACATTTCAGAGGCTTGAGCTTTAGATTCACTTCACGTGCTCTTTCCAGAACTTTATTGATGTTTCTGTCATGCTGTGCTTCACCATTTCCTCCAACTAGTAAATCATCCACTATTAAAGCACGTGGATAACCCAAAAAAAAATGTGCTCCATTGCACGCTGAAATACTTCACTGGCAGAATGTATTCCAAAAGGCATTCTGAGAACTCTGTAACTACCAAATGGTGTGCTGAATGTAGTCAGTAGTGAAGATTTGCAATCAAGCATTACTTGCCAAAATGAACTCTGCATCTAATACAGAAAAAACAGTGGCATTTGGCATGAGGGTAGCAACTTCCTTGACTGTACGCATAGGATGGTGGGGTCTCTCTAATGCTTTGTTTAAGTCACTTGAGTCAACACATATTCTGATGTCATCTGAGCTTTTCTTATGAGCGACTACCATGGAAGACACCCATTCAGTTGGTTCTGTAACTGGACAAATCACACCTTGCTGCACCATCTTATCTAACTGGACTTTGATTGTGTCCTGCATAGCTATCGGAAATCTTCTCGCTGGTCTGATTACTGGACTGACCTCTGGGTCTAATTTCATGGAGTACACAACTGGAAGTTTACCTAGCTTGTCTTTGAAAACATCAGCATACTCTGAGAAAATAGCATCAGTGAAACTAGAACTAGGACATGCGCTTACATAATGGACTTCTTTGGTAAAAGAAAGCAGTTTCATCTTTAAACTGTCTCTGAGACCTAATAATGACTGCACAGGTCTTCTGACTGCATAAAATTGCAAGATGTCACTGTTCCCAGCTGAATAGCATGAAAGCACTACAGAGCCTTCGGTTTGAATCTCTTCAGCTCCATAAGCAACAAGCTTCGCACAATTGGCCAAATGAAGTTGTTCACCAGCTCTTACTGTAGCAATTGTTTCTGCTGACATCACATTGCACTTTGAACCAGTGTCCTCCTTGAGCTCTATGGGTTTACCATTGATCAGGACAGTATAAAACACTTTGTTTTTTGCCAGCAAATACTGCATTAATCTTTGCACCAACCACTGATACACTATCTACATAGAAGTTTTCTGTATGATCAACTTGCTTTTTTGTGACACCTTTCTTAGTAAATGAATGAGGCTTGCTTGCTTTACAAAGCTTTTGAAAGTGGTTCCATTTTTTACACTTGTGGCATTGCTGACCAAATGTTAAGCACTTTTCTCTTTTGCATTTGTGATTGGCACCACAATTACTACAGTTAACAATGAGACTTGATGTGGGTTTTGCTGACTCACCCTTATGCTGCACTGAGCATGCCTATTTTACTGAGCTAGTCTTAGAACATGCTGGAAAGGTACAGGATGTTCTTCGTGTTTCACTGTTGCAGTCATTACATTTGGGTAATCTGCTGGCAGGTTGCCCTCAGTCGGAAAGTCTTGGGTCCTGCGTCGGTTGCTGTCCTTTCTTCCATGACGTCAGGTTGTCAGGGGTATAAAACATGCAGCCGATGCCATTACATCAGTCTTTCTTGCCGTGAGGTGCCCGAAGCAGAAGCAGTTCGCAAGTGCTGGTCGGCCGACTCCTGAAATTTTTGTTTTTGAGTTTCAGAACCGAAGTCTTCAAATTAAAGCTAAGTACCCCGTTGGGGAAACTTTTTCTTGCTCCTTACCGATGTCAGTAAAAGTTAATAATTGCATTACTTGTGGAAAGCAAATACCTCATAAAGATTTTCATTCGTACTGTATTCCTTGCCTAGGCCCTGACCACGACGTACCGTGCTGTCGGTTTTGTGCTTCATTTAATCAGCGCACTATCCATCGTCAGTATGTTTTTGCCTCTAAATATTTTGGTTCTCGGTTTAATTATCCAGAAATGTCATCGGTTAGCCATCCGACTACCGGGATTCTGAAAAAATGCAAAGATAAAGACAGAGACAGGCTGCTGAGGTCCAAAACTGCCGACGATGCTTCTCCTAAGCAACTCGCCAGTTCACTCAGTGAGGTGCTTTCACAGCCCCTGATACCCGCTACTTCTGATTCGCTGGCCTCTACTGAGACCCATTCAGAGTCCGGTATGCCACGAGATACTTCAGCTATGGAACCCACGGATGTCTCTACCTTGGATGGGTTTGGAGCCACTGTGCAGGCACCGGCTTCTGAGGGTGTATTCAGGCCTACAGACTTGCATATTAAAACAACACCTCCTTCATTATTAAGGCCTAAATCTCGATCCATGTCTAAAAAACCGATGCCCAGATCACATGCTCAGGCCCCTATGCCTAAAAAACTAATTATAAAAATGGCTGAAGATCTAATAACTCTAATTAGGGGTAGTCACCCCCCCCCCCACCCCCCAAGAGGCCTAGGGCTGAGCTTGATTATGAATCTTCTGATCAGGATTCTGTTTCTTCTGACTCTTCTGATGACCTGGATTTGTCCATACCTACTTATGAGGATTCGGATGCAGAGGATTCCATTCCCTCTGCTTCCCCTCCTGAGGATTTTTCTTTTGGGAAAACTTTACATACTTTAAGGGAGCACTTTCACTGGGAAAGCCAGGAATTTTCTGATTCAAAAAAGAGGCTTAGGGATTTCCTTCTTCTACCTCAGCATAGGCCTTTGGCTATACCTCCTGTTCTAGACATTGTTGATGATGTTTTCTCGGAATCCAGATTGGCCCCTGATTCCTTGCCTCCTGCTCCTAGTAAACCTGACAGATACTACAGGGTTCCTGAGTCCCACAAGTTTATTTTCAAAAATCCTGTTGCAGATCCAGAGACTATTTCTCAGGGGCCCAAGGGCATTAAGGCTTCTACTGCTAAAAATCCTACCCCTTCTGATAGAGACTCCAGGGCACTAGATAGATGGGGTAAAAAGGTTTATACTTCTGCAGCCTTGGCAATCAGAGCTTTAAAGTGCCAATTTCATATGTTAAAATATCAGCAACATGTTATTAGACTGCTTAAACAGAAAATGATGTTGATTCCTGACTGTGTGGAAAATAAAGATTTACAGGACTTAATGCATTCTGCTGAACAAGTTGGAAAACATACTTTGCAATGTGGTTTTTATTCTTTAGAGGCCTCTTGCTGGGCTGCTGTTACTGGGTCTGTGCTTAGAAGTCATGCTTGGCTTAAGGAGCAATCTTTGCCTGATCATGTTAAAGCTAAATTGTTGGATGCTCCTTTAAATCAGGACCGCCTGTTTGGCAACAAGGCTGAAGAAGTTCTTAAAAAGATGGAAGATAAAGCTAAATCTATGCAAACTGTTAAGGATTTTTACAAGTACAACCTCCTAGATTTAGTAGGCATTGGCCTACTAAGAATTGGTCCTTTCCAGTCCCTTCAGGGTCTTCTCAAGCCAAACCTAGACACAGCAAAAACCCCAGGTTTCAGTCCCAGGGGGCTCTCAGAACCAAGCAGTGGGGGGGCCTCCACTTCCAAATCTGGAAATAACAAGACATCCCCCTATGGTAAACAGTCTCAATGACTTCCTTTTAAAAGTACCAAGCACGTATCTTCTGACCTCCCCTTTGGGGGGAAAGATTGTTCTTCATGCAAAGAACTGGGAATGCATAACCCAAGACAAATGGGTTTTAAATATAGTGTCCCAGGGATACAGATTTAATTTCCACATGTTTCCAATACCAAATGGGTGGCCAGACCTGCCCCCAAATCAGTGGGCAGAGGCTCAAAAACAAGTACTTTCCCTCTTAAGCATGGGGGCTATTCAGCTGGTACCAGAAGAGGAAAAGGGACAAGGTTTCTATTCCAGACTTTTTCTGGTACGTAGAAAAGACAAATCATGGCGTCTAATCCTGGACCTGTCTGCTCTAAACACGTTTCTGAGTTTCCAAAATTCAAGATGCTGACTCTTCATTAATTACTTCCTGTGCTAAGCAAAGACGCCTGGTTAGCAACACTAGATTTAAAAGAAGCATACCTGCACATCCCAATCAGGGAATCTTGCAGAAGATACCTATGCTTTAAAGCAGGCTGCATGCATTATCAGTTCTCTGCACTGCCCTTTGGCTTGTCTACTGCGCCCAGGGTATTCACAAAGTGCCTGGCTCCAGTTATTGCATTTTTCAGGCAAAGAAGTATTCAAATATACCCATACCTGGATGATTGTCTAATTCAGGCAGAAAGCCAGGGCATACTTTTAAATCATCTGACATTTGTAAAAAGCGTTCTAACTTGTCTGGGGTACACCATAAACGAAAAGAAATCACAACTGGTACCCTGTCAACAACTTACATTCCTGGGAGCAAGCTTGAATACAACTTCCCAGATGGCTTACCTTATGCCAGAAAAGCAAACTCATTTGGTGACCTACTTCAAACAAGTGGCCAATACTGCAAGACTTGGGGTTCATGGCCTCCTGCATTCTTCTAATTCCATATGCAAGACTGCATATGAGGAAACTACAGTAGTATCTAAAATGCCTATGGAGTCAACATTCTCACAGCCTGGTAACAATGATTCCTATCATACCTTGCCTACGCCTAGAGTTCCTCTGGTGGACAGAGGCCTGCCACCAAAACAAGGGGCTACCATTTACACTACCCCCTGCTGCCCAAACCCTAACAACAGATGCATCAGACTATGCATGGAGGGCTCACCTGGCAGGAAAGTGCATTCAGGGCAAATGGAACCCAAGTCAAATGCACCTACATATCAATCAAAAGGAAATGTTAGCTGTACAGAATTCTCTGACAGCCCTCAAGGACTACATTCTTCCAGGACAACTAATGGTAAAGACAGACAACACCACGGTTATGTGGTACATAAACAAGCAGGGGGTATAAAACATGCAGCTGACACCATTTTATTCAGTCTTTCTTGCCGCGCAGTGCCCGAAGCAGAAGCAGTTCACAAGTGCCGACTCCTGAAATTTTTGCATTCAAGTTTCAGAACCGAAGTCTTCAACTAAAGCTAAGTACCCCATTGGGGAAACTTTTTCTTGCTCCTTACCGATGTCAGTAAAAGTTAATAATTGCATGACTTATGGGAAGCAAATACCTTATAAGGATTTTCATTTGTACTGTATTCCTTGCCTAGGCCCAGATCATAATGTGCCTTGCTGTCGGTTTTGTGCTAGATTTAACCAATGCACTATTAAGCGTCGGTATATTTTTGCTTCAAAATATTTTGGACCCAGATTTAATTACCCTGAAATGTCATCGGTTAGCAATCCAACTGCTGGAGTTCACAAAAAACGCAAAGAAAAAGACAGAGACAGACCGTCGAGGTCCAAAACCGACGACAAAGCTTCTCCTAAGCCAGTCGCCAGTTCACCAGTACTCAGTGAGGTGCTTTCGCAGCCCCTGATACCCGCTACTTTTGAGTCGCAGGCCACTACCGAGACCCATGCGGAGTCCAGTATGCCACGAGATTCTCAGAGTATTGAAGCCGCGGATGTCTCTCCCTTGGATGGGTCTGGAGCCACTGAGCAGGCACCGGCTTCTGAGGGTGTTTTCAGGCCTCAACATTTTTATATAAAACCGACATCAGCTTCATAAACAAGATCAAAAACATCTTCTAAGTCTAAAAAACCAACGCATGAGCCACGTGCTCAGGCCCCCTATACCTAAAAAACAGATGATCAAAATGGCTGAGGACTTAATTACCTTGATCAGGGGTTCCCAACACCCCCCCCCCCCTAAGAGGCCTAGGCAAGGCACTGATTATGAATCTTCAGATCAGGTTTCCATTTCTTCTGATTCCTCTTCTGATCAGGAATTTTCTATTCCCTTACGAAGATTCAGATGCAGAAGAATCCATCCCATCTGCATCTCCTCCTGAGGATTATTCTTTTGGAGAAACCTTGCATACTTTAAGGGAACATTTTCATTGGGAGAGTCAGGATTTCTCTGAATCAAAAAAGAGGCTTAGGGATTTCCTTTTTCTTCCTCAGCATAGGCCTTTGGCAATACCTCCTGTATTAGAATGTTGTTGATGATGTGTTTTCGAAATCAAGCATGGCTCCTGATTCCCTACCTCCAGCTCCTAGTAAGCCAGACAGATATTACAGGGTTCCTGACTCCCACAAATTTCTATTCAAAAATCCTGCTGCTGATCCTGAGACTATCTCACAGGGACCCGAAGGTGTAAAGGCCTCTACAGCCAAAAATCCTACCCCCTCTGATATAGATTCCAGGGGGCTGGATAGATGGGGAAAGAAGGTTTATACGTCTGCAACTTTAGCAATTAGGGCTTTAAACTGCCAGTTTCATATGCTTAAATATCAACAGCATGTTATGGGCTTATTGAAACAGAAAATGATGTTGATTTCTGATTGTGTGGAAAATAAAGAATTACAGGAATTATTGCATGCAGCAGAACAGGTTAGGAAGCATACTTTGCAATGTGGTTTTGATTCCTTGGAGGCCTGTGATTAGAAGGCATGCCTGGCTCAAGGAGAAAAATCTGCCTGATCATGTTAAAGCTAAATTGTTGGATGCCCCTTTACAGCATGATACTCTGGTAATAAGGCAGAAGAAGTTTTAAAGAAAATGGAAGACAGACAAATCTATGCAAACTGTAAAAGATTTCTTACAAGTGCATCCACCTAGGTTGAGTAGGCACTGGCCTACTAAAAATTGGTCCTTTCCTGTGTCCAACAGAGCCTCTCACGGCAAATCCAGGCACTCAAAAGGCTCTAGATACCAATCACAGGGTTCCTACAGGTCAAAGCAGTGGGGTGCCTCCACCTCCAAATCTGGAGGAAACAAAGCACAACCCTACAGTAAGCAGTCTCAGTGACTTCCCTCTGCCTTCACCAAGCACTTATCTTTTGGCAGCACCCTCTGGGGAAAATTAGCACTTCATGCTCAAAATTGGCAGTTAATTACCCAGGACAAGTGGGTATTAAACATAGTATCCCAGGGGTACAGATTTCATTTCTATACTTTGCCAATTCCAAACGGTTGGCTAGATCTGCCACAAAATCAATGGTCAGAGGCTCAGAAACAAGTTACGTCCCTCATGGATATGGGGGCTATTCAACCAGTACCAGAACAGTAAAAAGGACAAGGTTTTTATTCAAGACTTTTCCTGGTACCCAGAAAAGACAATGCCTGGCGTCCAGTACTGGACTTATCGATTTTGAACACGTTCCTGGACATTCCAAAATTCAAAATGCTGACTTTACAACAGCTACTGCCTATGCTGGGCAGGAACGCTTGGTTAGTGACTCTAGACTTAAAAGAGGCATACCTGCATATCCCAATAAGGGAATCGTGCAGAAGATACCTCCGCTTCAAGGCAGGTTTTTTGCATTACCAATTCCCTGCACTGCCCTTTGGCTTATCTACTGCACCCAGGGTCTTTACAAAGTGCCTGGCACCAGTCATTGCATTTTGCAGACAAAGAAGCATACAAATTTATCCTTACCTGGACGACTGTCTCATTCAAGCAGAGAACAAGGACATTCTTCTTCAACATCTGGCATTTGTAAAAAGGCTTCTAACATGCCTAGGGTACACAATAAATGAAAAGAAATCCCAACTGGTACCCTCTCAAATAATTACATTCCTGGGTGCTAGCTTGAATACAACTGCCCAGATGGCTTACCTTACGCCAGACAAACAAAGGCAACTGACAACATACTTCAAACAGATGGCAACAAAAACCCAGTTATCTGCAAGACAAATTCTGCAGGCTTTGGGGTTCATGGCATCCTGCATTCTACTAATTCCATATGCATGACTGCATATGAGGAAACATCAATGGTACCTAAAAAGTTTATGGAGTCAACATTGTCACAGTCTGGAAACAATGATTCCTCTCATTCCCTGCCTACAACAGGAGTTTCTTTGGTGGGCAGAGACATGTCACCAAAACAAGGGACTGTCATTCACTCTACCCCCTGCCACCCAAGCCCTAAACACAGACACATCAGACTATGTTTGGGGGGCCCACCTGGCGGGGAGATGCATTCAGGGCATATGGAGCCCAAAACAAATGCATCTACATATCAACCAGAAAGGGATGCTAGCTGTTCAGAATGCTCTGACAGCCTTCAAGGACTTACTTCATCCAGGACAACTACTGATAAAGACGGACAACACCATGGTTATGTGGTACATAAACAAGCGGGGGGTACACATTCCTACCCCCTTTGCAGACTAGCCATGACATTGTGGAACATAGCTTTGACTTACCAAGTACATCTTCAAGCTCAGTTCCTGCCAGGAAAAAAAAATACTCTGGCAGATGACCTAAGCAGAAATATTATGGACCCGCACGAGTGGAAACTGGATCTACAAATCTTCAGCATGGTAACACAGATATGGGGGAGCCCAGACATAGATCTATTTGCCTCTCCCCAAATTATCAACTGGACAAATTCTGCACAAGGACTTATCACAAACAAGCATGGAAAGTGGATGCCCTATCCTTCAGTTGGAAAAACCGATCAGTCTATGCCTTTCCCCACCTGCCTCTTCTCTCCAAGGTCTTACTAAAGGTCAGACAGGAAAAAACAAAAATGATCCTGATTGCTCCGGACTGGCCTCGCCAGCACTGGTACCCAGTTCTAAGGAATATGCCTCAACTCCCTCCTTGGTACTTGCCTCATATACCTCATCTACTCTCTCAGCAGAACAATCCAATTCTGCACACTCAGCTCCAAACTTTGAACCTTGCAGCATGGCTGATCATTTAATTATTCAAACAACACCTCTCAGTAGATCTGTGATGGATGCCATTTTGGAAGCCAGAAGACCTAGTACTAGAAAATCTTATGCTAATAAATGGAAGAGATTCTGTGCTTGGAACCAAGCACAAGAAACAGACACAGCAAAACCAAATAGCCCTCAGAGTTTACAATACTAGACTGAGATGCTTGACAAGGGCCTATCTTTTTCTTCAATAAAAATCCATGCCTCTGCCATCTTGGCTCATTACAGCACGGAGCCTCCCCTCTTTTCTCATCCTCTGCTAAAACAGTATCTTAGAGGGGCCAAAAATTTAAGGCCTCCCAGAAGATCACCAACTCATGCATGGGACCTCAATTTTGTGCTGGAAAAACTCACCCTACCTCCTTTTGAACCAGCAGCTACTGCGGATATAAAATTTTTATCTTGGAAAACAGCTTACCTCTTGGCAATCATTTCAGCAAGAAGGGTTTCAGAACTACAGGCTCTCATGGCTGTGGAGCCTTTTATTACATTTTACCCGGACAGGGTGTCCCTCAGGACCAATCCTTCCTTTATGCCTAAGGTGGTATCAAGTATGGCTCTTAACCAAACAATTCACCTGCCAACATTTTACCCAAATCCACAGAACGAAGGGGAGTGGATTCTGCATTCATTGGACATACACAGACAACTAAGATTCTACTTAAACAGGACCAAATCTCTAAGAAAGTCTGAGCAACTACTGGTGGCATTTGCTTCAGGATCAGAGGGGAAGGCTATATCAAAGCAGACTATTTCTAAGTGGATAAGCCACTGCATTCGTTTCTGCTACTCGCACCATGGTAAACCTGTGCCCAAGGGAATCAGGTCACATTCCACCTGGGCTGCCTCTACCTCAGCAGCCTTTCTCAGAGGAGTTCCAACCAAAGACATTCTAGAAGCTGCTACTTGGAGCTCTGTTCATACCTTCACAAAGCATTATCATTTGCCTCTCTTCTCCAAATCCAGGGCAGGCTTTGCCACTGCAGTTCTGCAGGGCCATATAGCCACTCCTAATGCTATTTAGTTCCATCCTCCCAGCCATAGCTTTGGGATTCTACCCAAATGTAATGACTGCAACAGTGAAACACAAAGAACATAGTACAGTTGTGTACACTTGCCATAAATTTAGATGTTAGAGTGTATTCACTGCTGCAGTTCGGGTTACCCACCCGCCACCCCCCTTTTCTATAACTTCTCTTTCCTTCACTATATTCTAAAGCCTTTGTGGTGTATTTGCTTTTAGATGAAAGTAACGTTTATGTTGCTAAAAGTGCATTTACATATATTGCTGTTTATTTTTTTTATATATATATATATATATATATATATATATATATATATATATATTATTTTTTTTTGCTCCCCATTTGGGGGGCACCTGACATCTGGGGCAAGAATAACTGAATAAAATGGCGTCAGCTGCATGTATACCCCTGACGACCTGACCTCATGGAAGAGGAGACAGCAACTGACGCAGGACCCAAGACTTTGTTATTCAGGCCGACTGAGGGCAACCTGCCAGCATATTACCCAAATGTAATGACTGCAATAGTGAATACACTCGAACATCTACATTTATGGTAAGTGTACACAACTGTACTTTGTGCTCATTTGACTTTTATCATGCTCCTTATACTTTTCTTGTGCCCATTTTACTTTTAACATACTCGTTATGCAAATCAGAAGCAGTTCTGAACGTACTAATAAATATTTCAAATAACTTTATCAAATATCGTGGTTTCGAACATTTCATGTAATTAATAATGTGTTTTGTGCTTTTCATTTGATTAATAACATGCCTTGTGCTTTGCGTTTGATTAATAATGCGTTTTGTACTTTGCAAATGCTTCGTGTCATTTTCTTTACAAAATAAATCATTTATGCGAGTTTCTTCATTACCTGAAGTTCATTTCTGGCCTTTCTTGATCATTTGAGCACTGTATCACTCAATCTGCTCAATATACCTTGACCATTAACTCCGCACCTCATGGCTTGTAAAAGTTTCACTCTTGATCCCATTCTGGCACCATGTCACTCATCTGGTCAGGATAAAACAGATGAACAGTTTTGCATTCAGTTGAAGCTGCTTTATTACATACAAACACATCAGGATTGAGGCTTAATAACTAAAACTTAAATAAATTTGTAAACAGATAGACTACTGCAGTTATACATGTTAACACTTTGGTTGTTCTCTCAGACTGGCACTGCTGCCTGCACATGCTCTCTATTTATATGCACGTGCCTTCACTTTGAAATGCTTCTTCAAGTTACAACACATGCTCTGTTCTGCACATAGCTATCAACCTGTTAGCACAAAAAAGTCTGGACAAAGCCAAATATAATTGGGGACAAAGCCCCACAAATAGGGGCACATTTTAAATATTGCTCTTATAAAGTTAGAAAGTTGGTCTTGTGTTGTCATTCAATTTCTAAAGGATATGAAGTCTGAAACTCAAATGCCTGTCATTATTTAATGAATTCAGTCCTCAGTGGTTTTCCACAAAAATCCAGAAAACCACAGATTTTATGAGGAACAGGCCAAAAATGTAAGGCAAAAATCTGGACAGTTGAGAGGTATGGTTGGGTGTGGGGTGTCATAGTCGACTCCGAAGTTCTCAGAGCCATCTCTGCTCCTCAGAGTGTCGGCAGGGGTTAGTTCAGCTCTGACTTAAGCCTTGGAGGGGCTCTCCACAGAGCAGGGAAGGACTTTGGTCCAGAGGCTTGCCCTTATGGATCCGGGGTCCTGTTCCTCTCCTGGGGGGAATGTGCCTTTGAGGTGAGAGAGTCTTGTCAACATCCTCAGCAAAGTTGGTTCACTTCCCCTTGAATCTCATTTTACAGACTTGCCACCTCTTTGCTTCAAGTCTCATCTACCCTCTCCACAGGAACAGCCGATACCAAAAACCCAGGCTTCCCAGCAGGGTCTTTCCACTGCTTCTGATACCTCCTCAGAGCACCCCACTGAGGAGGTCCCTAAGAAGAGGACATGCAAGAAAAACATTTAGACTCTTCCAAGGGGTCAAGTCATTGAAGACACAGACTTTGATGAAGGTGAAGGGTCCCCCGGTCACCTCCTGAAGATGTCCAATTTGGAGAGATTCTTGAAATCCTGGAACAGAGAGGTGGCTGGAAGTCTAGCAACCTTTCATTAGAGGAGTTTGTGTTCCTAGAGACATTCTGTACCAGTCCGTCTACCTCCTGGGTGACACTGCCCACCGATGCCCTCATAGATTTGATCTTATGGCGGGCAAGAAATGCCCTGGACACCATTGAACCAATCCCCTGGAGACCAGACAAAATTTTAACAGCACCATAGAACAGATAATGTTGGACAAAAGGAGTGCTGATTGATGCCATGGTCATGGTGATGGCGACAAAAAAGGAGCTATCCAAAGAGAGTTCCACTGTCCAGCCTCCAAACAATGAGTCTCATTCAATGGACGGGTTTGGGAAGTGTGTCTATGCTTCAGTGACCTTTGTCTTAAGGTCTGTGAACTATTTTGGCACATTTCACTAGTTTACAGAGAGACCTAGTAAAGGAACTCTCTGAGACCCTTTCAGGATCGATTTCTGAAGAGGTACAGGCATCTGTTACTTTTCAGGTCACTAGCCTGCAATCAGTCTCCAATTCTTCCATGAGGTTAATTTCGCATGCAGCCGAAGGAACCTCAAGGGCATCAGGTTTTGGCATCTCCATAAGGAGACATGCCTTTATGCACTTGTATGATTTTGTGGACCCCTTCAAGTCTTCATTCATCAATGCCCCTTTTGATGGATCGTCTTTGTTTGGCCACAGATTTAAGGACACTTTATCCAGGTATGGGAAGGATGAAAAGACCTTGTCTTGCCATAGGCATACGTTTTTCCTCTCCTCAAAGATCCTTCTGCAGGAATCAGAGGTACTGAAAAATGTGGTTAAAGCAGTCCCACGATCCTTTTCAGGACACACATGCAGGAGGTTCCCCCAGGGGCTAGAGGGAAGAACTCCAATAGTAGACGCCACCCTCGTGGCAGAGGTGGCCCACAGAAGCAAAGGTCTAGAGATTCCTTTTCTGACAGACCCTTCCAGTGCTCCTGAAAGGAGGTCCAGTTGCCCTCTCTGAAGTCAATAAGGGGTTGATTATCCCTGCAGCAGAAAGCCTGGCTAGAGATTACAAGAGATACATGGGTGCAGAGGATCATTTCCAGAGGTTATATAATACCCTTTTCCCATTCTCCTCCAAC
Organism: Protopterus annectens; assembly: GCF_019279795.1. Classification (NCBI taxonomy): domain Eukaryota; kingdom Metazoa; phylum Chordata; order Ceratodontiformes; family Protopteridae; genus Protopterus; species Protopterus annectens. The sequence continues at coordinate 491,380,260 of NC_056739.1, forward strand.
CTCAATAAAAATCCCAGATGTTAACCCAGTCAGAGGGAACAAGCAGCATTTCAAATATAAAAGCTGCTAGAAAAAAGATTCATCCAACAGGTCCCACCAGACCAGATAGAATCTGGAACTTGCTCAAGATTCTTTTTAGTGCCAAAGAAAACAGGGGATTGGAGACCAATCTTGGATCTCAGCAACTTGAACAAATCAGTTTGTCTCCCATTTCTGGGCAAGGACAACTGGATGTGCTCAATAGACTTCCAGGATGCATACTATTACATAATAATGAACAAGCACTGCAGAAGGTATATTCACTTCTGGCTATGAGCCAGCCATTACCAATTCAGAGTTCTTCCTGTTGGCCTCACCACAGCCCTGAGGGTGTTCACCAAATGTATGGCAGTAGTGGCAGCTCACTTGAGACTGCAAGGATTCTGGGTGTTTCCATATCTAGATGACTGACTCATTACCACCCCGACCAGGCATCAAGTAATACAGGAAAGAAATCAGGTTCTTCAGACATGCCGTTATCTGGAGAAAACCATAAACTACGAAAAATCTCACTTGGAACCTACTCTAAAGTTGGAGTTTATAGGAGCATTGTTCAACACAAAGTCAGAGATGGCTTCAATGCCTCCTCTAAGCATTCAGATGTTAAGAACACAGGTCAGGAAAATAATCTGCATCACCAAAATTTCTGCCCGCTTGGTTCTTCAAGCCCTGGGATGGCAGCAGCAGTAACTCTAGTATCTTTAGCCAGGTTTTACATGAAAATTCTACAATAGATGCTAGCCACACAATGGTCAGTACTTTAACAACCAGTGTTAACCCCAATATGTATTACACAGATTTGCAAGAGAGATCTCAGGTGGTGGATTCAATCAGAATAAGTCCTACAAGGCCATCCATTTATTCCCCCTCACTCCAAGGCCATAATGACCATGGACTCTTCCCAATTGGGGGGGGGGGCATTACTTGGGGAAGGCAGTCCAAGGCACTTGGTCCCCCAAAGAGGCCAATTTGGATATCAGTGTTCTGTAGATGAGCTGTGCTTTTAGTATTGCGAGCCTTTCAAGATGCTGTCCACATGGGGATAATTGCAATTCAAATGGACAATATGTCACTAGTTTGGTACATCAACAAACAGGGAGGAACCAAGTCTTATGCCTTATGTCAGGAATCACTCAGAGTGTGGCAATGAGCGATTTCTTCAACCGCTTTCTCATAGCAGTGCATGTTCTGGGGAAGTCTGATGTGATAGCAGACAAGCTGAGTAGGTGCATTTTTCTACCTCATGAATGGTCTCTCAACCAAAATGTGGCAGATATGATTTTTCGTCAGTGGGGCCAGCCTTGCTACAATCTTTTCACTTTTTCCCTGAAGAAAAAGTGCAGCAGCTACTTTGCCCTGTTCCCCCCACAAGAGAAGTCACTGAGGGATGCTGTACTTCACATTCATTCAGATTAAACCATGGAATTCATAGTAGTTTAAATCAACAGTGAAATTAATAGTGAAACATTAAATAATGATATTTATGATGTTTAAAACAAGTGGATTCAAATGAGAAACGGGTATATCTGTAGAATTTTAAAATTGCTGAGTTACATTATTTATATTGAGCACTTTAAGAATTAATTAATCACTGTGGATCAGAAGATGATGTGCGGTATATAAATGGTGTTGATTTTTAAAGTATGTCATCCTTTGAAGGCAAAATGTCGATGTATTGGATGTGAATATTAAATGCCAACATTGTTATTGCTTAAGCTCGTTGAGTTAGTTGTATTATTTATTTTGGTTTGTGGCTGATGTTTTAAAAATATTAATGGTGTCATTCCAAGGGGTCCACTATGCATCAGTCTAGAGTGAGATAGTGGACAATCTTGCCTGTTTCTCTGGCTGCAGGGCTTTTGAATACTGGGTTAAGACGTTCTGTTCTGCCTTAGTAATGCCTTTTTATGCAGCATTTGTCTACTTAGGCTACTATCCTAATAAAACCAAATCCAAATTTGGCAAGTATCAGTATATCACTTTTCAATGCTCCGAGCCTAAATAAGAAATTTACACCACCCTAGCATTCATCACGCTAGAAAATGTGGACATTTGGGTTGTTGATGAAAGTTTGTCACAGTTACAGTGACGGCACTCTCTCTCTTTACTGGGCTTTACATATCATAGGATCATAAGAGATTACTAAGCTATCTACTTGGAAGTTATTTTAAGCCTAGCCGTTTTATCCCAGTGTAATACCACTTGTCTTTTCAGGTTGTTAGGGATTTTACCAAATCGAAGCAGATGCTCCTATAAGAATTTCCTTTACTCATATTGTATTTCAAAGGTTGCCAGATACACTTCTGAGGATGTTATTACAGGAACTACTTTCACTGAGCATTTAACTGTCAAATTAAGTATTGGAATGCTCTCTTACTACAATTAATTTATGCATATTATGGCATAATATGCATAACTTAATGTTTATTATGGTATTAGTATTTTTATGCTCATTTAATTTTAATTATTTGGTTCAGCTTCGTTATCACTTCTTTAGGCCCACAGGTGTAGAATGCAGTAACGCTGCTGGTTGCATGACTGTTTTGATCTGAAATGGTATCACCTGTAGATTACTTAAGCAGGACAATGAACTTGAACTCCCTCATCTCTTCGCATCTGTAAACAATACTTCATGCCACATCCTGGCCAGGCTTAGAACCCAGTCCAATATACCTGCAAATCATGAAGTACATCTTAAACTTAAGTCCCTTTCCATTGATCCTTATACCGTCATTCTTAGTGACTTTAAGTACCCTTCCATTAACTGGCACACCTTCACCTGGAGAAACAAATACATGCAACATTTCTTGACTTTATAAGTACAAACTCTGTCAGTCAAATAAGACCATCCTCCACTGGTGGAGCCAGTACAGTCTCTTTCCTCTTTCCACCCATTGTCAGACCCTCGTTGATCAAATCAGATCATGGTCACCTCCCTGTAATATTCACCTTACAGACCCAGTAGAGCTCAACACCAATCCAAACATTTTTAGAAACTTCTCTAAAACCAGCTTCCTTGCATGTTTTGCAAGGAAGCTGTTTTTAGAGAACAGCTTCCTTGCATGTTTTGCTGACTAAGGACATTTCAGTACTCCCCCACTCCTTGATGACTCTACAAAAAGTATCTCTGCATATACCCTAAGTTTATACTCACATCTCAACTCTTGCATAGATACTTCTGTTTGCATTTTCCACAAATAAAATGCCAAGTTTAGAAGCAACACCCATCCCAGTGCAGTTCAGCCATAAACAAACTTTATAGCAAAAGGAAAAAAAACTCATAGCTGTAAAGAAAAGAACAAAATCTCAGAGTGCTAAAATCAATCTCAGAAGGACTAATAAAGAACTGAATAATAAGATGAAACCCTACAAAGCCAATATGACTAAAATCTGCTACCTGAGGGAAGGATAACCATAAGCCGTTCTTTAATTAATAATCTCAGAAAGAATACTCATCATTTCATTAAATTTATCTCTAATGGCATCACCCACTGAAATTCTGAAGATATTGCTAACATTCTAGCAGATAAATTCACCTCTGACTTCTCTCCCCTGTTGACTTCAACTTTCCCAATGTCAACTATCTAGTCCATTTCCCCCCTCTGAAAACCACCTCAGAACAGATGCTAAAAGTGATTCTCAGCATCAAAAACACCAGCTGCATCAGCCCAGACAAGTATACTGAGCTATTATCTGGTCAGTATGAAATAAAAAACATTGGACATTGGACCTCCTCCTTAATCTGTGCAAGTGCTGCCTCTGCACTGGGGACATACCAAAATCTAGGAGAACATCTGTAGTAGTGTTCCTTTAGAAGAGAACATACCAGCGATCCTGGCAACTGTAGTCATATCAGCCTCACAAGAATCATTTGCAAAGTGCAGTATCATCATGGATCTCATCATCAGGGACATACAAAACCCATAGTCCCTAATTTCAAACCAGTCTGGCCTTGTAAAAGGTAGAACACGCTTATTAAACCTAATCAATCTATTTAAAAGAGTCACAGAAGCACTGGACAAAGGTAACAGCATGCACTCAACTTGCTTTGATTTAGCTAAGGTCTTTGACATATACCTCACTCTTATCATTGAAAACCTTGGCCACACTCGCTATAAATCTCTCTTTAGTCATATTGGGTGCCAGCTGGCTTACTAATGCAACCCACTTTCTCAGAATTGATGGGACACTATCCTTCAGGAAACTTGTCACTATTGGTGTATCTCAGGGCTGTCTCACCTGGGAATAGTTTTGTTTGAAATGTACTTATGTGCTGTCAAATCTGACATTAAAGACCTTTGACTGGCAAAGCTCATGGACAGTTGCAAGCTTGGCGTTGTCATTAACTTCTCTAAAGACAGTTGTCCTCCAAAGGTCATGTATAAGACATACTTGTGGTGTCAGGATCGTGGTTTAAATCCAAATACTACAAAGTTTAGCAGCCTACAGTAAGGCAAGCCTGAACTTTCATATACCTACCTACCACATAAATGACATCCCCTTAAAATGGGCACTGCCGTTAGAAACCTAGGCACTTTTGCTGATAGCATCCACTGCCATTTAGAAAGCCTCACCCAACTAATTACTTTGGTCATCTCTTTTCAATCCAAAGACATCATCATTCTCATCCCTCTTGAGACCCATACTAGAGTACATTGCTCACTTTAGCATCAACCTGTCCAAGCACCTTAAGCCAGTTTGAGAAACTGCACTGGTTTTTCACAAAAAAAAATTGGGGTATGAGCTCCCTAACTTACTCAGAATGTCTAAAAGGCCTATCTAAAAAAAAGTGTCTATCGTCTCTGTTTCCTGCAAACTTCTACATTGTGATTGTTCCTGGCCTACAAAGCTGTAAATGACCCATTGCTGCTTTATCTTCTACATATCTGCAAGACCAATAGTAATACAAACATGAGATCAAGTGACCTAAATTTATATTACATTATAAATAAGACTTGAAGGCATGGCAAATATTGCTCCCAGAGAATCCCCAACTCTTGAACAAAGTTCTGCTTTTTTTTAGCAAAACACTTTCCTCATTATCATCAAATCTAAGTTAGACACATGGATGGAGAACCACAAATTTTCCCTAGGCCTGACACTCCTTTCCCTTATGGACTGTGGGGGGGAAGGTAGTTGGGTATATCAATGGAACTGCATTGGCTAGGCTTCAAATGGCATAATGGGTCTACTGTCTAATAGTAACCTATGAACCTTCACCAAAGTCAGCATATTCTCATGTCCTTTTTGATAGACATTTTCTTCATAGACTCAAACATGCAAAGACAAAATCATCTGTAATATCCTTCTGTGCAGGGTTGTGTTTCTGTTTATCATCATGTAATTCTAAGAAAACAACTTTACATTTTAACCTGTTTTCATAGCTTAGCTACTTCATTCATGTGCTTTCTAGTCAGTTTTCTCTGCATCCCCTCATGTATTTCTTTCTTTCCTCTTCTTGAGTTTCAGATGCTCCTGTAATGTTCTCCTTTCCTAATAGTAAACAAAATGCATAATGGGTTTAAAATGTCTATGCCTCTACATTTTATAAATCTGAGTATATTGAATTCTGTCCACAAACTACATCTATGTGATGGGTATGTATTTTAATTGGGCCTACCTTGCTTTCCTAAGTTTGTGATTTTTTTTTCCTCTGGCACAGTGATTTCTATTGCGAGTTAAGGTTTGTATGTTTTATTGTTCCATATCTTAGAAGTTTGAACTTTTCCATATTCAGAGCAATCTGATTTTCCTGACCTGTTTTAACTTACTTCATTGTGTCCTACATTTTTGTGTGTACGTTAGAGTAGCTATAGATGTGAAGTTGTTCGATCTCGCTGTTTGTTCTTACACACGGGTTCGGAGCCAATCCCTCGGCTCCGAGTCAGCCACATTCCAAGCTCTGCGTCTAAGAGAAGCTGCGTCTAAGAGAAGCTCGAGGCACAGTCCCTATCCCATGATCCCCTGCTGCTAACCCACAGATCTAGTTTGCCGCTGCAACAGGTCTCATCGTCGAGTGAGAGCTCGGGCCAGTATCCTTTATATATTCATATTTATATATATATCTATCTTTCCTAAAATAGTTAGAATTGTTAAAGTTTATTATTAGAATTAGCATAGTATTAGTATTTGTGTGTGTGTGTTGTTTTAAATTAGTTTAAATTAGTGTTAGCTTGTTGTGGGAGCGGCTGCTTCTAGGCCTTAGGCCATTTTTTTGTTCTGTTAGGGCTCTGTCAGATTTTTTTAATAGGAATTCCTTTTTTCTCCAGTTAACTGGTAGTTATTATAGTAGTTGTGTGTGTTAGTAGCAGTTTTGTGTAGTTTTATACATATAGTTGTATTTACTATTTTATGCTTAAAATATCAGAAAAAGCCAAATCTGGCTTTAAACATTGCCAGTGTGGACAGAAAATGTCCACAACTGATAACCATGTTTCCTGCGTCTACTGTCTGAGCCCTCTCCATCTACAGGAGGATTGCTCCATCTGCAACTCATTTAATGGCAGAGTGATGATGGAGAGACGCAGGAAACTGGTTGAGAGAGGTCTCCTGAAGCCGGAGTTTCAGGAGGCATTGGAAAAGGCAGACCAGTCTTTGAAGGGGTCGAAGTCTTTGAAGGTATCAGAGCCCAGGTCATTGGCTCCGAGTACCTCTTCTAAGATTCGGTTGCTGGCTCCACAGACCTTGGAGTCGAGCACCGAGATGCTGCCTCGAGTCGAGGTCCAGGTCTTGGAGCCAGTGTCAGAGGTACCCCCTTCATCGATCCTTCGCTCAGTGACCTCTTCGGCCCCTTCAACCCATTCCTCCAGACTGTCTGACACCGATGTGGATCGAGTGGTGCAGAAACTGATGGAGAACACGGCCTTATCCAAACTAATTGTGGTTTCATCCCAGTTGGTTTCGAAGCTTGAGGCCCTTCCTGTCCCATCTGTTGATCCTCCTTCGAGACCCGTCGAGTCATCGGAGCCGGGAGTCGAGGATCTGATGATCATTGATCCCCCAGGGCCGAAGCCTTCTTTAGTGCTTTCGGCTCCACTGACCTCGACACCCTCGGCACCCATCGAGGGGTCTCGGAGCCGACAATCTCTCCTCGGTTCTGGGGGGGAGAGTCGAACCGAAGTTTTGGTTCCGACTCTTCCCCTTGGTGCTTCGGCGCAGATTAGTTTGGCTCCGTCCTCTGGATCGGAGCCCGTGGTTCCGGGCCCGGGGAGACTACCGTCTTCTTCAGAACCGGTGGAACCCTCGGCCCAGGGCTCCGGTGCCTTTGAGGCCATGAGGAAGGTCTTGTCTGGTAAGACTGTCACATCGTCAGATTCTTCTTCTCCCTCCCCGAAAGGTCCATGTTCTGTCTCTGCACCATTGGTTCCCACCAAGCGTAGAGACCCAAAGCCTCAGTCAACCCCAGAGGGTGAACCCTGCTCCTCGGAAGCTTCACCAGATGTCCCCTCTGATGATGTCCCGAGGAAGAGATTGTGCAAGAGGAGGCACCTTGATTCCCCACAGGAATCATTGACATTGGATTCCAACTTGGATGAGTCAGAGGGGTCCCCACGGTCCTCCTCCGAGGATGTCTCATTTGCCAATATCCTTGAAATTCTCAAACAGAGGGGTGACTGGCAGTCCCTTGCCCCAACTGAGGATGAGTCGGTGTTACTGAAGGCTTTTGGGGCTCAAACTTCCACCTCCTGGGTAACTCCGCCCTTCGACGAGTTAATGGATTTAATAGCTCGAAGGGCGTGGGAGTCCCCTGACACATTGGAACCAGTCCCTCGGAGGCCCAATAAGTACATCACTGCCCCCCAGGATAAGGCGTACCTCACCAAGGGAGTCCCAGTTGATGTTATGGTGGTGGCAGTGGCCACCAAGAAAGAAATGTCTGTAGCATCTTCCTCTGTTCATCCTCCTAACAAGGACACCAGGATGATGGACAGGTACGGGAAGTGCATTTTTAGTTCAGTGACTTTTTCCATGCGCTCGCTGAACTACCTCACTCATTTTACCCGTCTTCAGAGAGATCTCCTCAAGGAGTTGGGAAATACTCTTCAGGGTACCACAGATGCTGCGGTCTCAGACAAGGTGACAGCACAGCTCAATACCCTAAACTCTATTGTCAACTGGTCCATGCGGCTCATTTCCTATGAAGCCGAAGGATCAAGTAGGGCTGCAGCTTCAGCAATTGCTTTGAGGAGACAATCCTGGATGCGCCTATGCTCCTTTGCGGAAGCCTTCAAGTCTTCCTTTACCAATGCCCCTTTTGATGGCTCCTCCTTGTTTGGGCCAAAAGTGAAGGAGACACTCACTAGGTGCGAGCAGGAAGGAAAGACCCTGTCTGCCGTAGGGGTCCATTTTTCTGCCCCGTCTAGACCATACCCCAAAGGGCAAAGAGGCGGAAAATGTGGTTCCGGAAGACTCAGGGGAGCTTTCCAATTCTCACCTAGTGAATCCTCCTCCAGGGGCAGAGGAGGGGGAAGGAATGGAAGACACCACCCAGGCGGCAGAGGGGGTCCGCAAAACCAGGGCGACAGGGATAGCTTTCCCGGGAAGCCCTTCCAGCTCTTCTGAGTGGGGGCCCGACTGTCCTACTCTGGAGGCAGTCGGGGGTCGTTTGGCTTTATACCCGGAGGCCTGGCTAAACCTCACTTCTGATTCCTGGGTAAAAAGCATAATAACCAGGGGTTACAACATATCTTTCTTAAACAATCCTCCCACCCAAAAAAGATTCCCAGACGTTCCACCCACTCTGCGGGATCACGCAGCCATAGAAATTCAAAGGCTGTTAGAAAAAAGAGTCATCCAGCCAGTCCCGGCGGACCAAATAGGATCCGGAACTTACTCAAGGTTCTTTTTAGTTCCAAAGAAAACAGGGGACTGGAGGCCAATACTGGACCTCAGCAAGCTCAATACCTTTGTAAAGAAGGAAAAATTCCAGATGGTCACGCTTCAATCGATCCTTTCGTTTCTTCAAACGAACGATTGGATGTGCTCTATAGATCTCAAGGATGCGTACTACCACATAAAAATGGCCAGGCCATCCAGAGATCATCTGCGCTTCTGGCTGGGAGCCAGTCATTTTCAATTTCGAGCTCTGCCCTTTGGCCTCACCTCAGCCCCCAGGGTGTTCACCAAGTGCATGGCAGTAGTGATGTCCCACCTGAGACAACTAGGATCCCGGGTGTTTCCATACTTAGACAACTGGCTCCTTACCGCTAGCACCAGGCATCACCTATTGCAAGCCAGGGACTATACAGTCAATCTCTGTTCCCGTTTAGGCATAACTCTGAACTTCAAAAAATCCGTTTTATCGCCCTCACAGCATATATCATTCATAGGAGCGGAATTAGACACTACCTTATCCCTGATCAGACTTCCCCAATCAAGAGTCTCAGCCCTGAGAGAACAGATTTCTATTCTTCTAGAAAACAAAAGAGTCCCAGCCGCACAGGTTTTGAAAGTTTTAGGTATGATGGCAGCTGCCCTTATCGCGGTCCCCCTAGGGAGAATGCACATGTGGATCCTCCAGTGGCTACTCTTCGCACAGTGGTCTTACCAACAGCTACCATTGTCACACAACATCCTGCTCACGGACTCTTGCAAACGGGATCTTCGATGGTGGATGAACAGTCACAAACTTACGATAGGCCGCCCGTTTGTTCTTCCTCCCCCCATAGCTACAGTGACCACGAACGCTTCCCTGATAGGGTGGGGGGGACTTTTTCAGGGGAGAACAGTTCAAGGCGAGTGGTCGAAAATGGAGTACAATCTAGTACAATCTGCACATCAATGTACTGGAGTTAAGAGCAGTGTTCCTAGCGTTGCAACACTTTCACGACTACTTACCTCCAGGAACAGTTGCAATTCAGACAGACAACATGTCAGTGGTCTGGTACATAAGCAAGCAAGGAGGAACCTGGTCTTACCCCTTATGCAGAGAGGCCCCGAGGATCTGGCAATGGGCTGTGTCCACCGGACGCTTTCTCATAGCAATGCACATCCTGGAGACGTCCAATGTAATAGCGGACAGGTTGAGCAGAGCCATCCTGCTGCCTCACGAGTGGTCCCTCAAAAATCAAGTAGCGGAAAGGATTTTTCCGCAGCCTTGCTGCGACCTTTTTGCATCCCCCTTGAATGCCAAATGCAGAAGCTATTTCACCCTACTTCCCCCTCCGGGGGCGCCCCCAGGGACGCACTTGTACACGATTGGCCCCCAGGTCTCCTATATGCCTTCCCTCCTGTTCCATTGATCCCAAAATTTCTGCAGAAAGCCAAAGGTCTGGAAAGGACGATCATCTTGATAGCACCATTCTGGCCTCCACAAATCTGGTTCCCCTTCCTCCAAGCTCACCAAATAGAGGAACCTTGGACTCTGGACCCAGTGCCAAACCTGCTGACCCACTCGTCAGGAGTTCTTCACCCCTCTCTCTCTCGTCCCTCAAATTGACAGCATGGCTGCTCCACTTCCCAGCTTAGCCAGGTCGGATCTTTTGTCTCCAGCAGTACAACATATTCTGATTTCTTCCCACAAATCCTCCACTAGAAAATTGTACAAGAGCAAGTGGAAACGTTTCACGTGTTGGGCCTCCAAACAAGGTATAGATCCCTTGGTTGCTCCTATTCACAAGATTCTAGAATTTCCGTCCACTCTCTTTCACCAGGGGGCTTCAACATCCACCATAAGGGTACAGCTGGCTGCCATATCTAATTTTCATGTGGGTGAAGGAGGCGCTACGATTATGTCGCACAGACTTTGTAGGGCTTTCATGAAGGGAACTTATCATCTCCGACCACCTATTCGAAGCCCAGTTTTTCCTTGGAATTTAAACCTGATGCTATCCCAACTCATGCTATCGCTGTTTGAACCAGCTTCGTCATGCCCACTGAAATATCTTTCCCGGAAAACCCTATTTCTGGTGGCAATCACTTCATTCCGCAGAGTTTCGGAGCTGCAGGCACTGTCAATTAGACCACCATATCTGATATTTCATCCAGACAGGGTCACCTTACGTACTAATCCATCCTTTCTACCAAAAGTCTGCTTACAATCTAATCTTAATCAGTCCATAGAACTTCCCACTTTTTTCAGGAACCATACTAATAAGATGGAATACATGCTTCACAAATTTGGACGTACACAGACAACTGAGATTTTACCTGGACAGAACAAAAGGGTTCAGGAAATCGGACCAACTATTTGTGTCTCATGCAGATAATAAGAAAGGACTTGCAGTTACAAAAATCACGCTATCCAAATGGCTTTCAGACTGCATAAACTTTGTTTATTCATCTTCCAATCAGCCTACTCCCCTCAAAGTTAAAGCTCATTCTACCAGAGCTGTTTCTACTTCTCTGGCACATGCGGCTCGTTTACCTATAGATACCATTTGTGCTGCGGCTACCTGGGCCAAACCTCATACCTTTATTACTCATTACAAAGTGGACAGGGCCTCCAGGGACATGGCTTCCTATGGTTCCACTGTTCTCAGGAATGTTCTCCCGGGAGCCACCCGGGGTTTAAGGTGCTGGGGACGCTACCTGTGTGTAAGAACAAACGGCGAGATCGAACAACTTCACATAAAGAAGTTATGTTCTTACCATAACGTTCCATGTGAGTTGTTCATCTCGCCTTTGTTCTTACATTCCCGCCCTTCTTCCCCCTCCGTGTTCTGGAGGAACAGGTACGACTCGTGGTTGGTTGTCTTTCTCATGGTTCTCTTGGACTGCCTGTGTCTATGTATGCGTGCGTAGTCGGACAGGTATAACATATTGGCCTGTATCTGTCATTACCTTTTATGTATATACGTGTATAGGTATTTTTGGTGCGTATGCATGTGTACGCAGGTATGTTTTTGTTGTCTGGTTTCTTTGCAAACTAGATCTGAGGGTTAGCAGCAGGGGATCATGGGATAGGGACTGTGCCTTGAGCTTCTCTTAGACGCAGAGCTTGGAATGTGGCCGACTTGGAGCCGAGGGATCAGCTCCGAACCCGTGTGTAAGAACAAAGGGGAGATGAACAACTCACATGGAACGTTATGGTAAGAACATAACTTCTTTTTATAGTAAATTTGACGTTGTCTGTGTATTTTGTGTATATATAAAAGCTACTACTTATGATATCTGTTGTATATAAAAATTACAAAAAAAACTAGAACATTAAACTGATCCTCGGAATACCTGTCTTTCAAAAAAGTTTCCTCTGTCTGTTTCATTTTCTTTGGTAATAGTCACTCTACGTCATAACAGTTTTGCAAGTATTGCATTACCTTCTGTTTGCTTTGGCTTGAAGTTGCAAAAACAATGGCTTCATTCCATCCCTGCACAAACTAGCCTAGGCTTGCGCTGGACTTCACTAATGTAGATGTGCAAATGGTTCTGTTTTACATCTTGAGATGATGTGTGGTCTCTTCATTTCTCAGTTTTTCAGTGTTGTAAATGTTCTTCTGTGTCACTGTTGCAGTTTTATTTACTATAAGGATATCCCACCTAGTGCAGCCTGACATTCAGCCACTATACCAAAGCCTTATGATCTTGTATGCGCTATACATCACAAATATGCTTCCTGTACAGGACATAGGGCATAAAAGTGATGCACTGACACAGTTGCACAGATACCCAGAACTACTTTGCTGGCAGTTAGAATGCCTTTTTTTCTGTGCTGAATACCTAGATGTCAGATAAGTGCCCCATTATGTTTTTTTTTTTTCTTTTCTTTGGTTTTGTATTTTATTTTCCTTACCTACAGTTCATCTTATCCAAGAAGGAAAAATGGCAGTGTGGGAGGCAGGCTCCCTATAAGAATCATCACAAATAGTGTGTGTTTTATTTGGGTGCTTTCTATGACCATATCTGTTGTAGCATCTGCAAGGCGGTTGTGCCTAAGACACTCAGAAGCTGTTTGTCTTCCCTGGCCATTTATCCTGAAAACCAATGGCTTAAACAGTTAGCCCAGGGTAACATGGCAGACTCCATTAGTCTTGAGATACTACCTAGTGGTATATCTCAAGATTAATGGCAGACTCCATTAATCTTGAGATACTACCACTAGGTAAGAAGGCCAAGAAGTCTTGGCCAGATTCTGTAGCTGTCCAGCCTCCACTGGATGACCTTGTAGCAATGTGTAATAATTCTGTAGGTCGTTCAGTGTCTACATCAGATTCCTGTGCCATGATTCCGTTGGAGGTCAGCATGGATCCATCTTTCTGCATGTCCTCTAAGGCTTTGCAGGCATCTGCTCTAGACATCAAAGGGGAACAGAGATTGATTATCTCAGAGGGTCCTAGAGGGATTCTGCAGATATTGGTTAGGGAGGAGGTTCCAGGTACTGTTATTGAATCTCTCCATGAGTCAGAAACCTTTGATCTGAAGTAGGAACTTCATTTGTCAGCAACCTTTGGGATACGGATCCGATCTCGGATCCGAGCCGGCAACTTCCATCACAGCATAGATCCGAGCTCCTAGCTCTTCCCTTTACCCATAATCCCCTACCAACCCTGACTGACCCCAGATCTAGTTTGCCGCTCTTCAAGCAACAGCTAGATTCCAGAGCTCTTGGTCAGATGGTCAGATTTTGTGAGAAAAAGAAAGTTTTAATTTTTTTCCTATATTCTCTTTGACCGAGTGTCTGTGTGTGTGTTAGGTTCCCCTTAGCGCTAATCTCACTCCCTTTTAGCTTAAATTAGCTTATTTTTTATTTTTTTATCTCTCCTCCCTGCCCTCGCTGGTCGCAGTGTGTGTGTGTAGTGTGTAGGGGCCTAGCGGGTGTGTTTCCTTTTAGTGATGTCGGAGGCCCCTAAAGCCATTTTTTCGAAATGCACCGAGTGTGGTCACAAGCTTTCACCGGCTGATGGCCACACCCGGTGCATTAGGTGCCTTGGGGTTGAACACCTCTCCTCGCTCCTTCTCCAACCCGCCTTCCGGGTTCGGAGCTTTCGGTGCCGAGCCACGTTGGATCCGGGGGTGGGTCGGAGCCGTCAGTGCTATGCACTTCGGCTCTGCCGATTCCCTCGAGTTTGTCGGATCCGACCTCTCAGAGCCGTGGGCCGAGCTTCGGATTCGAGGGACTCGGTGTGCTTTTGGCCCCGTCCCGGTCGGAGTGCGCGGGTCCTTCAGATCCGATAGTCTCGGCTCCAGGTCCGATCCCCACCTCGGATCTGAGTGGGAGCCGGATCTCGGATCCGTCAGAGAGCGGCTCCCCCTCGGCTTTCGCGGTGGTGGAGAGGGTATTGTTGAGTGCACCCAGGCCTCTAGTCCTGGCTTCGGCTCCCCCCTGCACTCCCTCTCAGCTGGTCCTGGCTCCCCTCACCCGGCCCTCGGGGCAGCCTGCTTCAGCACCTCTAGGTGTTCCATTGGAACAGGATATTGCTGGTGAGGACTCCTCGGACAGCCCCCCCGAGGAGGTTCCTCACAAGTCGAAGTGCAAGAGGAGGCACGTGGACTCCCCTGAGTCTCTCACCGAAGATACGGACTTGGATGAAGGGGAAGGCTCCCCAAGGTCACCCCCCCGAGGATGTCTCCTTTGGAGACATCATGGAAATGCTCAGAATCGAGGGGGGTGGTCTGCCACCTAGGCTTCCTCCGATGAGTCCATATTCCTAGAGGCGTTCGAGGCAGGGCCATCTACCTCTTGGGTGTCCCCTCCCCCCGACCCCTTGGTGGATCTTATAGCCACTAGGGCTTGGAGGGAGCCGGACACTGTAGAGCCTGTTCCCAAGTGCTCGGACAAAATCTTGAGTCCCCCGACAGAGAGAACCCATTGGAGCAGAGGTCCCCTTGTGGATGCCATGTTGGTGGCGGAAGCCACCAAGAGAGAGTTGGCTCAGGAGAGCCCCACGGTTCATCCGCTGAGCAAGGAGTCTTGCGCGATGGACCGCCTTGGGAAGCGGGCCTTCAGTTCAGCGACCTTCTCCATGAGGGCCCTGAACTATATGGCACACGTCATTTGGATGCAGCGGGATCTAATCAAAGAATAAGCTGCTTCCCCCCCAGGGTCCATGTCGTAAGGGGACAAGCAACTGTACTCCTCCCGAATGTCCACCCTACGTTCTGTTTCCAACACCTCTATGCAGCTTTTGTCTCACGCCACTGAGGGAGCTGCTAGAGCAGGCGGAGTCGGGCTGGTCATGAGGAGGCAAGCCTGGCTCCGACATTGTGACTTCTCGGAACCCTTTAAGGCATCATTTGCGAATGCCCCTTTTGATGGTTCTTCTTTGTTTGGCAAAACCGTTCGCGACACCCTTGTCCAGAGCGAGAAAGACGGGAAGACATTGTCTGCTGTCGGAGTCCGCTTCTCTGCTCCCCAGAGGTCCTTTACCAAGAACCAAAAGGGTCAAAAGAAGATGTGGTTCTGGAAATCACATCAATCCCAGTCTGCTCCGGACAACCAGTCCTCTCGTGGCAGAGGAGGACAGGGAGAATGCCGTCCTAGAGGCAGAGGGGGTTCCAGGAATTTTGGGTCCAGAGAACCCTTCTCTGAGAGGCCCACTCAGAACCCCTGAGGGGTTGCCCGGCTGCTCCACTCTGGAGGCAGTCGGGGGACGTTTTTCGAGGCACCTAGCAATGTGGGAGTCCATAACAATGGATCGCTGGGTGCTTCGTGTTATATCCAGAGGCTACCAAATTCCCTTTCTTGTAACCCCCAGAATCAGAAGCCTCCCCGATGTACCACCCAATCAGAGGGAGGCGGCTGCTGCAGAAATTCAGCAGCTCTTACAAAAAAGAGCCATCTAGCCTGTCCCCCCAGATCAGCTCGGATCAGGGTTTTACTCCAGGTTCTTTCTGGTGCCAAAAAAGACGGGGGACGCGAGGCCCATCCCGGACCTCTCTCTCTTGAACCTGGTAGTACCAAAGGTAAAGTTCTGGATGGTCACACTGCAATCTATTCTCCCACTACTGCATGAGAACGACTAGATGTGCTCAATAGACCTCAAGGATTCTGATAGACAGACGCTCCAGGAGGTTTCTCCGCTTCCGGCTGGGAGCCAGCCATTTTCAGTTCAGGGCCCTTCCCTTCGGTCTCACCTCAGGAGCCAGGGTGTTCACCAAGGTCTTGGCAGCGATAGCGGCCCACCTGAGACTCCAGGGAATTCAGGTCTTTCCGTACCTAGACGACTGGCTCCTTACCGCCCCAACAAGGCATCTTCTTTGCTCATGCAGGGATTATTTCCTCAATCTGGCTCCACTCTTAGGGTTGACCATCAACATGGCCAAGTCCTCCCTGGCTCCTACACAGGTATTGGATTTCATAGGGGCGAGGTTGGACTCCAGACTGATGCTTGCTTTCTTGACTCCAGACCGGCTTCGGAACCTGAGGTTGCACGTGCAGGCCATCCTTCAACTTCAAGCCCCCCCAGCGGAACTGGTCCTGAGGGCTCTAGGGTCCATGACGGCAGCAATTCCACTGCTGCCATTGGCCCAGCTGAATATGAGGGTCATACAGTGGACCCTCCAGGTACAATGGTCCCTGTCTCGCAATCCCCTGTCTCATCCCATTCCCCTAAGCAGGGTTTGCAAAAAGTCGCTCGTGTGGTGGCTCCAGTCCCCCAATCTCCACACGGGACGCCCCTTCTCGCTACCTCCGCCAGTCACCACAGTGACCACGGATGCTTCTCGCCTGGGGTGGGGGGGGGCACTATTCGGGCAGAACAGTCCAAGGCACGTGGAACGACGTAGAGACCTCATTGCATATCAATGTCCTAGAGATGAGGGCGGTGCTTTTGACGTTGCAAGCACTTCACAACCCTCTTCCGGTGGGGACGATTGCAGTACAGACGGACAACATGTCAGTCGTCTAGTACATCAACAAACAGGGGGGAACCAGGTCTTACCCTCTCTGCCGTGAGGCCATGAGAGTGTGGGAATGGGCGATATCCACCAACCGCTTTCTCATCGCAATGCACATTCCGGGATGGTCCAACATTTTAGCGGACAGGCTCAGTCGTACTATCCTGACTCCTTACGAATGGTCTCTCAATCCTCTAGTTGCAGGGCAAGTATTTGCCCGATGGGGGCGACCTTGTTGCGATCTTTTTGCCTCTCCCTCAAATACCAAATGCAACGATTACTTCGCTCTGATCCCCCCTCCGGGGGAGTCCCCGAGAGACTCTCTAGTTCATGCTTGGCCTTCCGGTCTGCTTTATGCTTACCCTCCTCTGCCCCTGATGTTGAAACTATTGCAGAAAGCCAGTCAGTTGGGGAGCAAGATGATCCTCATTGCCCCATTCTGGCCTCGTCAGACGTGGTTCCCTTACCTATGGTCTCACCTGATTCATCCGCTCTGGATTCTGGATCCCCTCCCAGATCTCATTTCACACCCCCTAGGTCTTCCGACTCCGAACCTGGCCAACCTCAAGCTGACTGCTTGGTTGCTCCAGTTCCACTCCTGATAAGGACTCCCGGAATCTCATCACCAGTCAAAGCCATTCTAGTAGCAGCTCACAAGCCTTCCACCAGATGGGTCTATCGGAGTAAATGGAAACGTTTTTCCATTTGGGCAGAGCACCGTCATTTAGATCCCTTTACGGCGCCGGTAGCGTCGGTTCTAGATTTTCTAACTTCTCTCTTTCACCAGGGGGCTAGTTCCTCCACGGTCAAGGTACAACTTGCAGCAGTTTCACACTATCATGTAGGGCAGGAGTCAGGCCCGCTTATTACTTCCAAGCTGTGTAAGACTTTCCTTAAGGGTACCTTCCTCCTCAGGCCCCCGGTCAAAGAGGTGGTACCTCCATGGGATTTATCCCTAGTTTTGCGGGCCTTGACTAGCCTCCCTTTCGAGCTGGCGGCCACTGTTGATCTTAAATACCTCTCTTGGAAAACGGCCTTTTTGGTGGCCATAACTTCAGCCAAGAGGGTCTCGGAACTCCAGGCTCTCTGTGTCAAACCACCATATTTGGTTTTCCACCCAGACAGAGTTTACCTCAGGATCAATCCGTCTTTTCTACCTAAGGTATCTTCGGAAGCTAACATTAATCAATCTATTAATCTCCCAGTATTCTTCCCCAACTATCAAAACAAAGGAGAGTATAAGCTGCAATCTTTAGACGTGCACAGACAACTACGTTTTTATATTCATCGAACTACTGGTCATAGGCAATCCGATCAGTTGTTTGTCTCCTTTGCCAAATCCAATTTCGGCAAGTCGGTTTCTAAAGTTACCCTCTCCCGATGGATATCTAGTTGTATTCTCTTAGCATATCAGAGCTCGGGAAGGCCTGCACCTCAGGGAGTCCGTGCTCATTCTACTAGGGCCGTTGCTACTTCGGCTGCCTTCAAGGCTAGGGTTTCCCTGGATGACATTTGTTCCGCAGCCACTTGGGCTTCATCTCATACCTTTATCAGCCATTACAAAGTAGATATTGCCTCCTGAGGTAGGGCGTCTTTTGGCTCTGCAGTGCTCCGGAATATTCTTCCATGAAGGCCACCCAAGATTCAGTTAGCTGAGGACTCTGTCCCAAAGGTTGCTGACAAATGAAGTTCCTACTTCAGATTAAGAAGTTATGTACTCAACATAACGTTCCATCTGAGTAGGTATCTTCATTTGTCTGCAACCATCCCCCCCTCCTTCCCCCTGACCAAAATGATCCTGCTTGGGGTTCTTTAGATTAGTTCCCTCTGGTACACAGTATTAGCTGTGGTATGGGGCATACTTGATCTGAGGTCAATCAGGGTTGGTAGGGGATTATGGGTAAAGGGAGGAGCTAGGAGCTCAGATCTATGCTGTGATAGAAGTTGCCAGCTTGGATCCGAGATCGGATCCGTATCCCAAAGGTTGCAGACAAATGAAGATACCTACTCAGATGGAACATTATGGTGAGTACATAACTTCTTATTATTTGTTAGGGCTGATGTCCCTTCCAAGAAAAGACAAAAGATGAAACATGTTTTGATCCATCCTAAGGGTCCTCAAAGGGAATGGCAAGAGTTTGCCCAGGGCTTGTTTTCTTCCTTGATGGCCCTGAAGTTTCCCCAAGAGGTTTCATTACCTGCACCTCCTTGGATCTCTACTCCTTCTAAATGGCCTAGGGAACTGGATTCATTGGATGAGGAGTCAGAGTCTGATGAGTTGTCCTTGTCCTGTTCTTCACAGATGCCTTCACTTTGACTTATGATTCTGATGAGGAGTCTATTAGCCCAGAGTCTTCTTTTGAGGAATTGTCCTTTGGAGGCACAGTTGCTCGGATGATAGAACACTTTGTCAGATTCTTCTCAAGTGTCTGATATTCAGAGGAGGCATTATGAGTTGTGTTGCTTCATGTGGCAACTCATATGGATACTCCTACACCATCTGCAGTTCATCATGTGTTGGCTGACTTGTTAGACACCTTCATTGCTGCTTTTAAGTCTGTTGATTCTCAGCCTCCTGTTCCTAAAAAACCTGATAAGTTATATAAGGTTCTTGAGGTTTGTCAGACGTTATTTAAGTTTCCCTCTGCTGATACTGCTGTGGTGTCAGTTTCTTCTGACAAACCTTCCAATCTCTTGCTGTCTTCCAAACTTTTGCTTTCTGATAAGGATAATAGGGCAATGGAGAAGATTGTTAAGAAAGTTTACACTGCTTCTACGTTGGCCTTTAGGGCTGTTAATTACCAGCCCCACATGACCAGGTATGCTGTGACCTTGATTGATCAGGCTTGTCAGGTTATTTCTGACCCTCCTGATTCTGAAGACAAATCCTCTGCCTTATCTATTTTAGGTTCTGTTTCTCAAGTAGCTTGCCGTTCTATTAAGTGTAGCTATAATGCTGCTGATGCCTGTTCCAGGGCTGTGGCTTTTGGGTCTATCATGAGGTGTTACTGTTGTCCTGTTTATTGTGGTGACAAGGTTTAGGTCCCTAGAGTGTGTAGCTCTGAGGGATTGGGATTTCTTTAGGTGTAGCATGTCCAACAGCTCTGGGTTGCTGAAATCCGAAATGTCATAAGACATTGGTGTACTGGCCAAACATTGGGCTGTCCTGGGCGAGAGATCCCTATAGTAAAGAATACTGCAACAGTGAAGAGAAGGACATCTATTTTACACAACTGTACTTTCTCCTACTTAACTGAACTAAAGATTATTACGCAAGAAGGTATAATTTACTTTTCAGTGGCTCTTTACTGTTTTTCAGTATTTTTTTTTTTTTATTTTCTCAAGAACTCCTTTATTTTGTTTTCAAGGAGTCATGTCAGAAAATTGAAATGAATGTGATTGGATTACATAGCACCCAAAGATTTCCATTTGCAGTGTGTGTTCTGATTAGGGCCTGATGACCTTGTTAAAGATTGTAGACACTGGAAGAAATTCAAACAGACCACCAAAATCTGAAGGCATATGGTGCTGACATCTTTTCATAGAAGAAAAAAAAATTGGGTCTTGTGAGAAGTGTAACAAGATGCTGGAGTATATAAAGAAACAATTCTGTTGTTTTTGGATTCTGTGACTGCTGCTTACGGAATTTCTTCTCTAGGTGCTGATGCATCTTCTTTATTAACTCCCAGTATTAGATTTTAAAAAAAAGTTCTTATAGTTCTGGGGATACCTAAACCATCTCTCGAAGATAAACTATAGTATTGCCAGATACCTTTGACCAAGGGCAGAGGCTGATCATACCTGAAATTGTCTTAGAAGTGCAGAAACCTGAGCTACAGATTTCCGAGGAATAACTGGCAGTTGGTGAAAAGGGTTAAGACTACAAGCTGTTGATGAGCTGCTACTTATTATGCAGGGTTTGAATCCCACAGGCTTCATCTGCCTTCTGTATGACCTTGAACAAGTCACATATCCAGACAGTGCATCTGGTCCAATTGGAAATCTGCGCTAGGCAACTTTAATGATTTCCTGGACTGAATGCCTAGTAATTGTCTATGAACCTGTGAACTTTAAAAGCCTGAGTGACAGGCTTCCAGGGATAATCCTGAGCCACAGGTTTCTGTTGGGAGGAGAGCCTGAAATTTTGAAGCCATCCAAGGGTGTCCTCCCACCCTTCAGCTCTAGAGTATAACTCAACTGTGTTTCCCATCTTTTGAGGTGGATGACAGAAAGCTAGTTGATGACATCCTTTCTTTTGAGCTGAGAAGTCCTTGGTGCTTATTGTGGTACATCATGGAGACCAATGAAGGCTGACGGTAAGCTTTGATCAGCCATCACCTATGTTGGTACATGTGATGGTCCCTTGTAAGTAAAAGCAAAGTAGGAGCACTCCTATTTGACCAGATAATGATGAAGGTATGTTTACCTTTCAGCAGCACCTGTCTCCATCTGTTTATGACCTTTCAAGATGTATGGAGTAAAAACTCTAAGTTTTCCCAATTGTCAGCCACCAGCTAAAAGGTACACTACTTTATTGTATACATTTCACAAATGAACACCTGCTGTCAAAATGTGAAATGAGACACTGCGCCATTAACTGTTCTATGTCTTTTGAGGGCCCTGGCACATCTTCAGCTCAAGAGGGTACTTCACCTTTCACTTTTCACTAGTAAAGGGAGATTTTTTGGACAGGTTTGTTTGCACGTATGTTAAGAAAATGTATGTGTGTAGTATTTTAGCACTGAGGTTTCAGAATTATTTAACTTTAAAAATCAGATAATTGGAGGATGAATATACTTAAGTTTACAGTGAAAACTTTAGTGTAAATTGAGCTCTTTTTTCCTTTTTGTAAGCTTATGGCTTTAAAAAAACCTATGGTCTTAAAATCTTGAAATGATGACACCCATGTTGAGCCAGTAGATGGGAATCGCACCAGAAGAGATGAAAATTGAAAGGTGACACCACACACCAAGACAAATAATAGTGTGTTTTGAGTCATTTGTGCTAAAAGAAGAAATCCTGGTTATACTGTGAAAACTGAAGAATAAACTTTCTTTGGCAGAGAGGAGAATATTTGCAGACATGCCTTTTCCGCTACTAGAAAGAAGAGAGCAAACTTCCTCCTGGTTATCAGGCTCTGCCAGTCTGAGGGAGTACAGTGCCGAACGCTGTACCCCGCAAACCTCAAGATGTTTCTCCCTGGGAACATACAATCCTTTACAGAAATGGATCAAGCAGAAGCAGCCTGTCAATAATTCATAGCTGCAAGGCAACAATGACTGCAACAGGGTAGATATGTGGTTTGAGGAAATGACACTGAGACTCCAGAGGGTCTAGCCCATGACCCTGAATCAGTCACCAACAAGCAGGTGTTCCTGTTATGCTGAAGATAATTGATAGTGCTGGAGGCAGCTGCATTAATCCAGATGAAAAGACACAAGAGCAACATCAACAGATGAGTCCATACCTCCCTGCTTCCCCTACTGTTTCCTTATTAAAAGGTACTGTTTCATTATGTAGTGAGTACATCGGAAGGGGGATGCACAGGTTTCCTTCTCCTGCTTCCCACTAGGGGAAACAGTTGGCCTTTTACATTTGTCAAGACTCTAAAGTTGTACAACAATGGCACAATATTTAAGTATTGTGGGTTGTATTGGCATTATACTGGAAAATTTTAAAAGGACTTCCAGTATACTTAAGGTAGTTTAAGGCTGTGAATATTTGGGGAGTCTGTAACAGCTATTTTAAAGGCTGAATGATCCATGCGCCACTAAGTTACTTTACTCCTATTTACCTCTAATTATTTTGTAAGTGTTCACAGCTTGTTTAGCCATTATATTGCTGTATATTTAAGTATTTCAACATCATCAACTACATGAAGGGGGATTTTAACTTTAAATGTTAAAGATGGATGTTTTAAAGCAGAATGATGAAGGTGATTACATTATGCAATTCATTTGATAATCACTGGGGGTGGTTGGGATCCCAGCATGTTCATAAATATGCATGGCACCCAAGTAGCTGGAGTGCTGAGATATCGAGGAAAACAACCATTGAGAGTATTTACTCCAAGCTTGGAAGCAAATTTGAAGTGTAAGTGGCATGTTCATCTGTTTTGTTAGAAACTTTTGGATAAAACATATGGAAAAAAACAAAGAATGAGAAGATCTGTAATAGTTGTAAATGGGTTCAGGAATTTTTTTTGCTGAACAACAAACCACAAACATCCCAGTAGATCTAGCAAGTTGATAAAAGCTTTATTCCAGTACAAACTCTAGCTCCTTGGCTATACCGCCTTTAAGGATTATTTTGCTGTCTGAATTGGGGAATGATTCTGCAACCTCATAATACTGCACAAAGCCCTGCTAGGTAATTGCTTTAATGAGAAACTTTTCACTGCGTTAGTGGGAGGTCATTTAGAGGGATCATTGTTGCTCTCATGGAGTGTAAATGGCATGAATAGACCAATGAAGAGGAATAGGGTTTATCAGCAGTTAAGAAATGTAAGCCATCTTTCATTGCACTTCAACAGACACCTGTGAATAGCATTGAACATAAGAATTACAAAATTCAGGATTCAAACTGGGGGAAACTTCGGCTTATCCGGGTGGGAAAAGGACAGGTGTGGTAATATTGCTTTCATTTTTTTTTTTTTTTTTTTTTTTTTTTTTACAGCGGAAGACTGGATAGCTGATGACAGGTGAAGGATTGTTGCAGTCAAAGGCTTTCATAGAATAAAAAATATGTATTTATTTATTTCAGTTTGGTAACCGGGGAAGTCCACTGGGTCAAGAAGTGCCCGTTTTCAGTGGAGGCCCAGGGAGAAAAGCTCACAATCATAGAAACATTAAGTAATACAAACATTTCCAGAGTGCTGACAATACAGCATATTACATTGGAGAACTAAACCCATGCAAATACATTAAAGACAATTATGTACAATGCTGACAATACAGCATATAATATTGGAGTACTAAACACATGCAAATAGATCATTGACGATTATATACACAATTAAGGAATACAGTCATTTTCAGAGTGCTGACAATACAGTATATTACATTGTAGTTATACATCCATATAAAGAAAGCAACAATGGCAGTCAGAGATGCATAAAGCAGTGCAGTTTTTCAGAAGGCTGAACAATATTGCATAATACTCTGAGGATATAGTAAAGTAAGACAAGAAATGTTGCACTTTAGTTGCAAGTAGATATATTAGACTAAGTTATAGGACCTATATATGATTGGCACTGGTAAATATATATGTCCTCCATGGCACCAAAGCAGAAGAGATTAAAAATATTCTGTCTGTAATTTTAGCTTTTGCTGAGGCAACTGTGCCTGTAATGGGGTCCTGGAATGTTACCATAGCACAGGATGCATTGTCTGGTGGTCCTAGGAGTACAAAACTGACACCACAAGGAAAATTCCTCAGGTAATACTTCAAACAAGTAGGACTGTTGGATATATGGAGAATCTCCCCTAGAAGTACATTAGACCCCGGTTACTTACACCTTCCTGTCTCTGAAGCATAAACAATGGTCAAGAATTATTTATTTATATTTTTTTACTAGGGTAGTGCACTGATCTCAATAGACCATTTGCAGGCACAGCCCATGTGAAGAGGATCACATAAGAAATGAGCAAAACGTATTTACAATGCACGGATATGCTAAAAAACACACACACACATATATATATATATATATGTATATATATATATATATATATATATATATACATACACACACACACACACACACACACACAGATGCAAGAATATTCTGCAACATTTAGTTCAAGAAGTAGTTAACATTATCAAAGCATGGATAGACAAATGGAGTTATGCTTAGCAGAACTTTATGGATAAGATGTAGCCATAATGAGTGACATGGCTTATGCTACAGGGATAGCAATATATTATTATACTGAGAGGTTGAAGAGGCAAGTGAGATTAGTAGCAAGAAAGGATACATGGGGAGAGCACAGCTGAAAGGTGTGATAGGCACACAGAGAGAAGAGTAAAAAGTGTGAGAAAGATGTAAAGAGAGGAAAGAAGTAGGATGAATGAGAGGCGGTAAGTAAATGGGATGTCAGGATGAGATAAGGAAGGATGAAATGGGGATAACGTGATGTGTGAGAGAGCTGCAGAGTTGCTATAACATGAGCTGAGCAGTTGCACTTTACTTGGGTGAATAGGTGTTCTTTGAGCTGTTGTCTGAAGTTGGACTACTTCTGGACATCTCAAATTGAGAATGGAATGGAGTCCCATACTTTAGGTGCTAGGATAGAGAATGCATGGTCAATGCAATAGAGTTTACTTTTTGGAGTTAGTAAGGTGGGTTAAGATTGAGAGATATCCCTGAGATTATATGTGGGGGGTTTTGGAGAAAAGTTTGAGTGAGAGGGGACAATGTCTCAGGAGAAAGGGCTTTGTGAATTTGTGGTAAAGAATTGATAAAATATGTATTGTGAAAGAGAAAATAAATTCAGTTCAGTGTTATCAGACAGGTCTAGTATGTTTGTCAGACCATGCCATACTGCTGACATGACTAAAACCTGAGAATTACACCCTCTGGAGAAGCATTGGAGATTCCCGGTGTTCTTCCTGGACAACAGTAACTTTAAGGGATGGCTGATAGATTGAAGGTTCCCGATGTTCTTCCTGGATAACAGGAACTTTAAGGGATGGCTGATAGATGCAATGAAAAGCAAGTTAAGGCAGAATGGGGATACAAGTCCCCAGAAATGGGATGAGTATAAATAGTGGACTAAGAAAGGAACAATACATACAGAAGGTAAGAGGAAGGAGTAGAGAGGTATAGAAGCACCTGCAGTCCATACAGCAGTTGAGGGAACTGCATATTCCTCACAGAACTGGAACACAACAAATTGTGAGATTTGAGGAGTCATTTGCAAAACTCATTAGATCAGAAACTGATTTTTTTTTTAAATATGCTGTGAGAGAGATCTGCAATTTGCAAACCCATCAATGGTACTGCAATCACTGGCAGTGAGACTGAGGCAGAAAACAGCAGAACAGGGTTGGCAAACTACCACGGAGGGGTTATTGAAAGTATTCAAAGAATTCTGTAGAAGTTTATACTACTCAGAAGGAAACCAGGATAGAACTAAGAACACAGAAGAATATTTGGAGAACCTAGCCTTGCCAAAATTGAGTGAACAACAGATATTGTGGTTGTTGAGGAATGTCAACAGAAAGGAACTGGGGGAGGCTTAAGAGAAACAAGTAGAGGGATTCACCCAGTCCAGATGGAATTTCTCTTGAAGTATGGAGGTTATTGAAGAATTTGTTAGACAGGAATATGGTTGGAACTAATGAATAAAATATGACAAGAAGGTGAAATTCCTACATAATGGAAGTTGTCATCTTAATGAAGGGCAGAAGCTCTGATTTGCTAGAACTGTATTGCCCAATTTCTGTTCTACATCATTACTATAACGTTTTTATGAATATTGCTGGAAGAATAGCAAGGTATTTACCATATTTAGTACAGGGTGACCAATATGGTTTTGTTGAGAGGAGGGTCACTGCAGACAATACAGAATATTGATGATATTGGAGAGAGAGAGAGAGAGAGAGAGAGAGAGAGAGTGTGTGTGTGTGTGTGTGTGTGTGTGTGTGTGTGTGTGTGTGTGTGTGTGTGTGTGTGTGTGTGTGTGTGTGTGAGATACTGAGATTAGGTGCAGAGAAAGCATTCGTTAAAGTAAGATGGGATTGTATCGTCACAGTCTTAGATAAACTGGGATTCCCCTCTATGACTTAATTCTCTCCTTCATAAAAATGTGTATGGGGTTGACAGCTGAAAAGACTGCCACAGGACTATCTCCCAGCTTTCAGATATATAGGTGAACAAGGTGAGGTTGTCCTATATCCACCTTCTTGTTTGCATTATATTTGGTGCCACTTGCACAGGAAGTAAGGCAGTCTTTGATTACAGGATATAAGTGAGGAAGCCAAGAATTAAAGTTTTCCATTCGTAGATGATGTCTTGGACTCTTCTAAATCCAAAAAAGGACTTACCTAATTTTTTATCTGTTACAAAAGTTCAGAGAAATCTCTGGATATAGCAAAATCTAAGTGATATCCATAAACGTAGCCCCCCCCCCAAAAAAAGAAAAACTATGCATAGGGAATATCATTTTCTGGCAGTGGAGATAAAATGTAGGTATCTAGGAATAGGGGTGGGTAACATGGTGGAAAAAAAATCAATAGACTTAACTTACGAAAATATAATGCAATAAATAAGGAGACATTTTCTGACTTGGAAGGCCTTAAATCTAGACCTGGATCAAAAGGCTCAAGCTTTGAATTGACACGTTTAGCTGTTACTGCTGTACAGCATGCAGGCTCTGGGCTGCCTACTAAGAAAAAAAGTGATTTAAAAAGTTTAAAACAGTTGATGAGAGCATTTATATAGGATGGGAAGCAAATGACTGTAAGGTAAGAGAAACTGGAAATGCAAAAGGATGTTGTCTGGTATGCGATTCCAAACCTAGGGTTATATTAGCTGGCAGTTCTGTTAAAAACAATGCAAAGACTTCAAATGGCCAAGTATAAAGATATATGAAAAATATTGTGGTTGAAGAACTAAGAAAACGTCTAGGTATTGAAGGCATTTATAATGACCTAACCCTCTTCTCATGCAAGGGGAAGTGTAATCCACATCACTATGGACTCCACAAAGCCTTCCCCTTGTGAGTGTACACTGTGCAGACTTGTCCTGATGGCTACCAGCAAGTGGTGGCTTGGTGAGCTGAACATCCATCCTAGTCCACACATTTGCAAGGTCACCTCTTCTCTGAGGAATTGTGGCTGTGCATAACTGCCTTCATCTTACCATCTCCCCTCCAGGTCCTTCAGGCGCCCAAGCTACTAACTGGGCCGTACTCGGGGCTTTATCTCTCTACATTATTGGAGCTGGTTGTTAATAGTTTCATTGTACCAAACCAGAGTTTTAGGTTTAAGACATGATACAGCATTATGCTGTAATGGCAGCTATAGGGTACATTTTTTTTAATTTTATTTTTATTTTCACATTTGTTAACTAGGTTGGAGTACTTGTCTTATGAACTTGTTTAGGTATAGCTTGGGTTGATTGGCATGAAGAGTACAAAAGAGTAGTACATCTTACATGTAGAAAATTAAGATACCAGTGGGCATAAATATATCTACAGTATGCACAAAATTCATTTGTGGTAAAGAAAATAATTAGTAATGTTACAGGATATTTGCTTCTGCCTGCTGACTGTTGTTGCTTATGTTTCTTGTTTGTTGAAACCAGGATTGTTCTCAGATATTTGGACATTCATATATACATATACAGGCCTTCAGTATGCTTCCTTATATAATGCCTTATTTTGTGCTTTTTTCTGTACTGGTATTTTTTAAACTTTTTCCCCTGCCAACCATCAAGCCACCATCACAGCTGTTGCTACCCATTTCTTCCCCATTATCATGTGAGAGCATGGCCATCGTCAGGCAGCAATCTGAGGGATTTGCTTTTATGCCCTTTGCCTGTGGTTCCTTACTGATATCCAAAGAAAGGTATTCAGTGGGCTGTTATAAGGAGTGTCATTCACTTCTACAAATGATGCACCCTTAAAGGCTTCTCTTCTGTTGCAGCATGTACCACTATAGGTTGTCCAGTCTGCAAGAGGGATTCGAGCATGGAGTGTGCACTCTGGAAAATGCAAATGAAACAAAAGATAGATGCCTTTTTGAAATACAGGGAACAACAAAATGTTCTTTATGGAGAACATAGAAATGAGGAGATAACAGGTGTAACATGTAAGCCTTAAATATATGTTCTTCGTGTTTCACTGTTGCAGTCATTACATTTGGGTAATCTGCTGGCAGGTTGCCCTCAGTCGGCCTGAGTATTTAAGTCTTGGGTCCTGCATCATTTGCTGTCTCCTCTTCCATTACGTCAGGGGTATAAAACATGCAGCCAACACCATTTTCTTTAGTCTTTCTTGCCGAGCGGTGCCCGAAGCAGAAGCAGTTTGCAAGTGCCGGTCGGCCGACTCCTGAAATTTTCGCATTCGAGTTACAGAACCGAAGTCTTCAATTAAAGCTAAGTACCCCATTGGGGAAACTTTTTCTTGCTCCTTACCGATGTCAGTAAAAGTTAATAATTGCATTACTTGTGGGAAGCAAATACCTCATAAGGATTTTCATTTGTACTGTATTCCTTGCCTAGGCCCAGATCATAACGTGCCTTGCTTTTGGTTTTGTGCTAGATTTAACCAACGCACTATTAAGCGTCAGTATATCTTTGATTCAAAATATTTTGGAAACAGATTTAATTACCCTGAAATGTTGTTGGATAGCAATCCGACTACCGGAGTTCACAAAAAACGCAAAGAAAAGGACAGAGACAGACCATCGAGGTCCAAAACCGATGACGAAGCTTCTCCTAAGCCAGTTGAAGGTTGCACTTTCGCAGCCCCTGATACCCGCTACTTTAGA
Organism: Protopterus annectens; assembly: GCF_019279795.1. Classification (NCBI taxonomy): domain Eukaryota; kingdom Metazoa; phylum Chordata; order Ceratodontiformes; family Protopteridae; genus Protopterus; species Protopterus annectens. The sequence continues at coordinate 491,409,567 of NC_056739.1, forward strand.
GTCGCAGACCTCTACCGAGACGCATGTGAAGACTGGCATGCCGCAAGATTCTCAAAGTATTGTACCCGCGGATGTCTCTCCCTCGGATGGGTCCAGAACCACTGAGCAGGCACCGGCTTCTGAGGGTGTTTTCAGGCCTCAGCATTTCTATATAAAACCGATGCCAGCTTCAAAAACAATGACAAAAGCAACTTCTAAGGCTAAGAAAACGACGCATGAGCCACGTGCTCAGGCTTCTGTGCCCAAAAAACAGATGATCAAAATGGCTGAAGGCTTAATTATCTTGATCAGGGGTTCCCAACCCCTCCCGATAAGAGGCCTAGACAAGACACTGATTATGAATCTTCAGATCAAGTTTCTATTTCTTCTAATTCCTCTTCTGATCAAGAATTTTCTATACCACCCTATGAAGATTCAGATGCAGAGGAATCCATCCCATCTGCATCTCTTCCTGAAGGTTATTCTTTTGGAGAAACCTTGCATACTTTGAGGGAACATTTTCATTGGGAGAGTCAGGATTTCTCAGAATCAAAAAAGAGGCTTAGGGATTTCCTTCTTCTTCCTCAGCATAGGCCATTGGCCATACCTCCTGTATTAGATATTGTTGATGATGTGTTTTCGGAATCAAGCATGTCTCCAGATTCCCTACCTCTGGCTCCTAGTAAGCCAGACAGATATTACAGGGTCCCTGACTCCCACAAATTTTTATTCAAAAATCCTGCTGCTGACCCTGAAACTATCTCACAGTGTCCCAAAGGTATAAAGGCCTCAACAGCTAAGAATCCTACCCCCTCTGACAGAGATGCCAGGGCGCTGGATAGATGGGGAAAGAAGGTTTATACGTCTGCAACCTTGGCAATTAGGGCCTTAAGCTGCCATTTTCATATGCTTAAATATCAACAGCATGCTATGGGATTATTGAAACAGAAAATTATGTTGATTTCTGAATGTGTGGAAAATAAAGAATTACAGGAATTATTGCATGCAGCAGAACAGGTTGGAAAGCATACTTTGAAATGTGGTTTTGATTCCTTGGAGGCCTCCTGCAGGGCTGCAGTTACTGGATCTGTGATTAGAAGGCATGCCTGGCTCAAGGAGCAAAATCTGCCTGATCTGTTAAAGCTAAATTGTTGGATGCACCTTTACAGCATGTACCCTGTTTGGTAATAAGGAAGAAGAGGTTTTAAAGAAAATGGAAGACAAAGTTAAGTCTATGCAAACTGTAAAAGACTTCTTACAAGTGCAGCCACCAAGATTCAGTAGACACTGGCCTACAAAAATTCGTCCGTTCCTGTGTCCAACAGAGCCTCACAGGGCAAATCCAGGTGCTCAAAAGGCTCTAGATACCAATCACAGGGTTCTTACAAGTCAGAGCAATGGGGTGCCTCTACCTCCAAATCTGGAGGAAACAAAGCACAACCCTACAGTAAACAGTCTCAATGACTTTCCTCTGCCATCACCAAGTACTTATCTTTTGGCAGCCCCCTTAGGGGGAAAATTAGCACTTCATGCTCAAAATTGGCAGTTAATAACCCAGGACAAGTGGGTATTAAACATAGTATCCCAGGGATACAGATTTCATTTCCATACCTTTCCAGTTCCAAACGGTTGGCCAAAATCAATGAGCAGAGACACAAACAAGTTACGCCCCTCATGGATATGGGGGCTATTCAACCAGTACCAGAACTGGAAAAAGGGCAAGGGTTTTGCTCAAGATTGTTCCTGGTACCAAGAAAGACAATGTCTGGCGCCCAATACTGGATTTATCGATTTTGAACACATTCTTGGACATCCCAAAATTCAAAAAGCTGACTTTGCAACAGCTTCGGCCCATGCTGGGCAAGAACGCTTGGCTAGTGACTCTAGATTTAAAAGAGGTATACCTGCATATCCCAATAACAGAATCGTGCAGAAGATACCTCCACTTCAAGGCTGGTTTTATGCATTACCAATTCCCTGCACTGCCCTTTGGCTTATATACTGCACCCAGGGTCTAGTGCCTGGCACCAGTAATTGCATTTTGCAGACAAAGAAGCATACAAATGTATCCTTAATTGGACGACTGTCTCATTCAAGCAGAAATCAAGGACATTCTTCTTCAACATCTGGCGTTTGTAAAAAGGCTTCTAACATACCTAGGGTACACAATAAACAAAAAGAAATCACAACTGGTACCCTCTCAAAAGATTACATTCCTGGGTGCAGGCTTGAATACAACTGCCCAGATGGCTTACCTTACGCCAGACAAACAAAGGCAACTGACTATTTACTTCAAACAGATGGCAACAAAAACCCAGTTATCTGCAAGACAAATTCTGCAGGCTTTGGGGTTCATGGCATCCTGCAATCTACTAATTCCGTATGCAAGACTGCATATGAGGAAACTACAGTGGTATCTAAAAAGTTTATGGAGTCACCATTGTCACAGTCTGGAAACAATGATTCCTTTCATTCCCTGCCTACAACAGGAGTTTCTTTGGTGGGCAGAGACATGTCACCAGAACATGGGACGGTCTTTCACTCTACCCCCTGCCACCCAAACCCTAACTACAGATTCATCAGACTATACTTGGGGGGCCCACCTGGCGGGGAGATGCATTCAGGGCATATGGAGCCCAAAACAAATGCATTTGCATATCAACCAGAAAGAGATGTTAGCTGTTCAGAATGCACTGACAGCCTTCAAGGATTTACTTCATCCAGGACAACTACTGGTAAAGACAGACAACACCATGGTTATGTGGTACATAAACAAGCAGGGGAGTACACATTCCTACCCCCTTTGCAGGCTAGCCATGGCATTGTGGGACACAGCCTTGACTTGCTAAGTACATCTTCAAGCTCAATTCCTGCCAGGAAAACAAAATACTCTGGCAGACAACCTAAGCAGAAATTTTATGGACCCTCACGAGTGGAAATTGGATCCACAAGTCTTCAGCGTGATAACAGAGAAATGGGGGAGTCTGGACATAGATCTATTTGCCTCTCCCCAGAATTATCAACTGGACAAATTCTGCTTAAGGACCAATCCTTCCTTTATGCCTAAGGTGGTATCCAGTGTGGCTCTTAACCAAACTATTCACCTGACAACTTTTTACCCAAATCCGCAGAACAAGGGGGAGCGGATTCTGCATTCCTTGGACGTACACAGACAACTAGGATTCTACTTAAACAGGACCAAGTCTCTAAGAAAGTCTGAGCAGCTGCTGGTGGCATTTGCTGAAGGATCTGAGGGGAAGGCTATTTCAAAGCCGACTATTTAAAGTGGATAAGCCACTGCATTCATTTCTGCTATTTGCATCATGGTAAACCGGTGCCCAAGGGAATCAGGTCACATTCCACCAGGGCTGCATCTACCTCAGCAGCTTTTCTCAGAGGGGTGCCAACCAAAGACATTCTAGAAGCTGCTACTTGGAGCTCTGTTCATACTTTTACAAAGCATTATCATTTGCCTCTCTTCTCTAAGTCCAGGGCAGGCTTTGCCACTGCAGTTCTGCAGGGCCTTATAGCTGCTCCTAATGCTATTTAGTTCCAGCCTCTCATCCATAGCTTTGGGATTCTACCCAAATGTAATGACTGCAACAGTGAAACACGAAGAATATAGTACAGTTGTGTACACTTACCATAAATGTAGATGTTTGAGTGTGTTCACTGTTGCAGTCAGGGTTACCCACCCACCATCCCCCTTTTTTCTAGAACTTCTCTTTCCTTCACTATATTCTACAGCCTTTGTGGTGTATTTGCTTTTAGATGAAGGTAAAGTTTATGTTGTTACAATGGCATTTATCTCTCTCTCTCTCTCTCTCTATATATATATATATATATATATATATTTTTTTTTTTGCTCCCCATTTGGGGGCACCTGACATCTGGGGCAAGAAAAACTAAAGAAAATGGCGTCGGCTGCATGTTTTATACCCCTGACGACCTGACATCATGGAAGAGGAGACAGCAACCGACGCAGGACCCAAGACTTTGATATTCAGGCCGACTGAGGGCAACCTGCCAGCAGATTACCCAAATGTAATGACTACAACAGTGAATACACTCGAACATCTACATTTATGGTAAGTGTACACAACTGTACTTTTATATTCTTACTAAAATACACAAATCAAGACAAAAAACACTGGGGTGACACATTATCTCAGGGACTGCTTTACAGAGCCCATTTTACATTTTCGGGAGTTGTCTGAAATCGGTTCTTTCTTTGATTCCAGCTAGGATTAGCAATGCTGCAAATAGAAAAGGAAAAAGTTCCCTCTCATTTCGACACTGATTCTCTGTCAGATCAGGGAGTGGAGGAGATGGTGTTTTTCCTTCAGTGATTTCCAGACAAGCTGAAGATTCTTAGTAAGTGTTCCTTCAGATTTCCTCTTCAGAAGCTATCTTTTTCCGAGACCTTAAAATGAAAATTATTCCCTTGGGAATAGAATGAGATCCATGTTTCCCAGTAAAAGTGTTATGATTGGTTGCATTTGGATATTCCATAGCCTACAGAGTATGCCTGACAGGCAACCTCTTGCCTTTAAAATTTCTGGTAGGTTATACAAAGTACTAGATCCATAAATATTGGTTTTCTAATCCTAAAGCAGGCCTTGCTTTATTTAAACCTTCTGCTGAAGATTATTAATGCAAACCCCATTCCCTCTGACAAGGATGGGAAAGCTTTTAATAAATTTTGAAAGAAAGTTTATTCTTCTGTTATTTTAATTTTCATAATTTTGAACTGCCTGGCTCACACATTAAAATTTGTACTGGTTTATTTTGAGAATATGAGAAAATTAACTGTTAACCTTCCCTAGTCTGAGATAAAGAATTCATTGATTGTCTCAATTGTATTTGCTTTTCTTGCAACCAGTCTTTAAAGTATTCAATTCTGCTGATACAGTCTCCAGAGCTGCTGCTTGCAGGATCAGTTAAGATTAGATTTGCTTGGTTATGGACATCTTTGACCACCTGTTTAACTTCAGCACTAAGTGTGAAAGCAGAATTTAAGAAAAAGGAGTGCAATTGAAACTATTTTTGGGTAAAATTCAGTTACTGGCTAGTAAGTATGCTGCTTGGATGCCAGCAAAGAAGTTTGGAAAACCTGAAAGAAAATCAACCAGTAAAGGTGAAGAGAAAACGCATACTGTACTCTCAAGAAATGCAAGCTAATGCTGCAGTATTCATTCCTCCCTGCCCTTTTGACCCTTTGACACCTGCTCCACTGTTTAAAGACAAGTTGCCGATGATATGGGTAAACACATTTTTACTTTTGCATCAGGTGTGCTGTGTAAATGATGCAGTATTGTCACCATTTCAATTTTAGTCACAGGGTTAAGGAATGTGTACTACCTCTTTTCTGGTTTTACTGTTGCCACACCCAGCTCTTGAGCTGACCCAGTGCCTCCTCATCTAAGGGATGACTTAGAAAATAACATTTTTATGGACACCCATTCCCAGATGTGATTGAATGCACTGGCACAAGTTCAGTGAAATATTTGCTTTGGTGTTTCTTTAGAACAATTGTCTTATCCGTGAGTAGGTCAAATAAACAACAGGTGCATCCATGACTACCGAGATTTTTTTTTACCATATCCTCTCCTTTTTAAAGATGATAAATAGCTCACACTATATTTTCTGCTGACCATATGAGTCTGACCATCATATGCCAGTTGTGTACTAATCCATTCATTGCTGTATCACTTGTGGTCACTCTGGTAACTGTGAGTAAGTGGAAGGGCTTGACCTCCCTCAGCAAAAACAAGTAAGGTGAGTCATGATCTATCCTTCTGCAGAGCTTATGGGTCTTGGCAATCAGTCTGCACTCCCAGACGTGTACCACCAATTTCACAGATGGGGATCACTGCTTTTGCATCTTACTGATCACTGCTTTTGCATCTTACTGACGATATGAAGTTATTTGCATTGTAGCCACAGTGCATGACGGCATTTTACAAGAAAAATACAAATGCTCACATATATGGACTCGGATATCACATTTGAGCTTAAAATGACTTCTGTCTGAGGTTCCTTAACACTGCCAGAAGTCTAAACCTCAAGATGCACGCCCTCAAAGCACTCCTCAGTATGGAGAACATTGATGTCTGTGCGGTGACTGAAACCTGGTTCAAGGCTCCTGAGAGCACCCCAGCACTATCAGGTTTTACCTCATATCATGCTTTCCGGCCCCAAAACTTGGACCGAACCACAAAAGGAGGGGGAGTATCCATTTTCATCAAAGATACCCACACCTCCAGGTTAGTGGCAACGCACGAAGCGTCGAAGACTATCCAGATGCAACTAACCATAGGCAAAACTGCCTTACAGTTTGTAGCATGCTACAGACCACCCTCTCAAACTCAGGAACCCCACACAGCCTTCCTGAAGACACTGGAGAGTATGAATGTCTCTGCAAATACCATCATTTTGGGAGACTTCAACTACCCAAACATAGACTGGGAACATTACTCAAGCCCCAACACCCTAGCCCAAAGGTTCCTAGAATTCATAAACTCAAATGCAATGGAACAACTAGTCATCATTCCCACAAGAGGAGACAATATACTAGACCTGATCATCACAAACATGGGGACAAAATGCTCCACACCGGAAGTATATCCCTCTTTGGTAAGATCAGACCATAAATTAATCTCACTGGAAATCCACATCCCGCCCCACCCCCTGCACAAAAGACCACAGTGAAGAACTTCTCAAAAGCAAACTTCACACTTCTTAAGACTGAAGTGGTATCCTTCAAGGCCCCTGGGCCAGTGGAAACCACAACCCACACTGCTGAATCCTTTGCAAATGCCTTCTATGGGCACCTTCAAGAATGCATGGATCATGCAATCCCAAATAAAACCAAGACCCATTCCCCCAAAGGCAGGTGCCCGGTCTGGTGGACCCCAGCCATAAACAAACTTTACAACAGGAGGAGGAAGCTACTACATGACAGAGCAAAATCCCTAAAAGGGAAGGCGTCTCTGATCAGTACTAGCAAAAAACTACGATCACTCATAAAATCATCCAAGGCCAACTTTGAGAGAAAAATCGCAAAAGACACAAAAGACAATCACAAGGCCTTCTTTAGCTGTGTTAGAAACCTGGGTGGAAACTCTCAGATATGCTCAGAGTTAGTCCAAAATGACACAATATACACCGAACCCACTGACATTGCCAACATTCTGGCAGACAGGTTCAGTGCAAATTTCTCCTCCCCCTCCCCCCCAAAAGGAGAAATAACTATCCCAGCAGAGTGTAGCCTCCCTAACATCTCAGATGCCCAGGTGAGAGCCGCCCTCTCTAAAGCTAAAAACACAGCATCAATGGGACCGGATGGTGTCCCGGGCTGTGTGCTACATGAACTCCAAGAGGAACTAAACCCACACATAAGGCTGCTGTTTAATCTTAGCCTTACTACAGGATACTTACCCAAAGAGTGGCGTACGGCAACAGTGGTCCCACTTCACAAAGGCGGTGCTTCTACGGACCCTGGAAATTACGCCCCATAAGCTTGACGAGCCTGGTCTGCAAAGCTATGGAGAGGATCATTATGGAACTCATAAACAAAGACATTGGGGACCTACAGACATTGGATCCTACCCAATTTGGCTTTGTCAAGGGCAGATCCTGCCTTTTGAACTTGGTCGACTTTTTGAAACAGTCACTAAGGCCATTGATGAGGGTAAGGCAGTTCACACAGCCTACCTTGACCTTGCAAAAGCCTTTGACACAATACCCCACTCGGGCATCATAGACAAACTCACCAGCTTAAATGTAAACCCATATGTCACAAGATGGGTTGCAAACTGGCTCAAGGACAGAACCCACAGGGTCAGAGTTGCTGGAGCTATGTCAGACTCTAAGCCAGTCACAAGCGGTGTCCCACAGGGCTCAGTCCTGGGACCCCTCTTGTTCGGCATTTATTTTTCTGAGGTACAGGCAAACATAGGAGGATTGTGGCTGACAAAGTTCGCAGATGACTGCAAACTGGGTGCCATAATTGATACTCCAGCGGACACAAACATCCTTCAGAGAGGCCTCATAGAAACGGATAATTGGTGCCAGAGCCATGGCCTTAAGCTGAACGCCAAAAAGTGTATAGTCATACCCTTTGGGAAAAACAAGGTACCGACAAATTACCACATAGGCGGTAATCCATTAAGTACAGAAGAGGTAATCGGGGACCTAGGGACCCAGGTTGACAGTAACCTCTCATTTGACACTCACATTGCCAAAGTGGTTAGGAAGACCTTCTATATTGCCCACCTTATCATGAAGGGTTTCACATCTAGATCAAGAGAGGTCATTGTGCCCCTGTACTCTTCTCTTATCAGGCCAATGATTGAGGACAATGCCCCATTTGGGATGTATCTCACCCGACACCTGCAGCAGTTGGAAAGACCCCAAAAGTTCCTCACCAAGAGGATAAAGGGTCTTAAACATATGTCATATGCCGCCTGACTGAAAAAACTCCATCTCTATTCAGTCGCATACCGCCTACTCAGAGGTGATCTGTGCCTGACGTACAAGGCCATGTCCAATCCTGAATTAATGGACATGCTCCACCTCAGAAAATCCAAATCCATCAGAGCCACGAGAACAAGTGACTTAAACCTCAACACAGAAATAAATAGGCGTGCTGGAGGGACAGATTCATAACCCAGAGGCTCCCTACACTCTGGAACAGAATCCCAGTCCATGTTAGGCAGAGCCCCTCACTGACTCTATTCAAGAGAAATCTCGACGAATGGATGGGAGATCGTAGGTTTACCCCGGGGGTCATCTCTGTGTCACTACTAGACAGAGGCATAGTAAACTAAACCCTAAAAGGGCGTAGTATTCTCATCCTAAGGGGTGGTGTAAGCCACATACACTCTGGCTAGGCTTATAAATGCCTTAGGGCAGATAGCCTAGTACGAACCTATGAACCTATGAACCTATGGAACTTAAATGTATTCCACTTTTTTGGTATCCTTACAGTAAGAATAATTTAACGGGTAATCTTAACACTTTTGTTATCACTAACAGGAAGTAATATACTCTTAAGCACTGAACTATTTAAAAAAATCAACATTTCTAAATAAACAGCAAGAATAGCATAGTAATAAACAGTTAATGAATTATACCCAACTACAAAAAAAATAGAAAACTATTTTATTTAATTTGGGATTATTTATTTTTTCTTGAACTGAAAGTACAGATATGCTTTTGATGTTTTATTTCACTTTTCTTTTTATTTTCTGATAACTCACATGCCTTTTACTTTTAGAAAGTAATAAGGCATTTTGGGCATGATTTGCCATTTTCTTGTGCAGGTAAAATTCTTGAGGGTATTGCATCCATGGGATATGTTGGTAATGTAGTTGAAAGGAGATATTTCATCTCAGAGGCAGACTGCTAGTGTTTCACTGGTATGTTGGAATGCGTGGCGGGTGTGTTTGAGTGGATGTCCTGGATGTTATTGTGTTGTCTGTACTTGTAACAGGTATAGTCTACTCTGTTTAGTCAACTGCAATGTTTTGTTGCAGTAGTTAAAATTAGCAAGCTCATGAAACTGGTGGTAAGGAAATTTCTCCTTACTCCCAAGGCTGTACAGTCCTGGAGTTTTTTGCTTCTGTGTTAGTCATCATTATGCATTGCTGATGCAGTTTTTGTTCATGTGTATTTCATTGTAATAGGTTTCACTTATTAACCATACAGCTTATTGAAATGTATACAGATTCTGTTTTCATGAGTCTCATTACATGTGTTTGGATGTTCACATACATCTTTGTTACAAATTGCTTCAGTATTGGGGGCACACATTGTCTTTGTCAGACAACACTGATGGTGTAATAAGATGCAAAGCTGCTGTATTCATGGGAGAGATGTCCTAGAAAAACTGTATATTAGGAATTACTGATCCATTGCATTTCTGTCAAGATGTTTTCCTTCTGACATTTTCCTTCTCAGCTAGTTTGATGTCCATCTGTTCTTTTGGAATATTCAACATTTCAGAGAAAGTTACCAGCATGATTAATGTGAAATCAAAGTCTTCCTGCACCTTGTTAATTGTAGATGAAGTGAATAGACTTAGAGGAATTGAATGTATGGAATTGTATTTGGGCTGATAAGGGTATCAGAACAATTATTAACATGTCCATTGATGTTAACTGGCTGCTGTATTATCTTACTGATGTGGTTTATTTATACTTCCTTCTCCTTCCTGAAGAATCCTGATATTGTTTTAGTGCACTACCTCAACGTGCCAGCCATTGAAGACTGTGGAAAGATCTGTGGGCCAATCCTTTGTTCCATCAACAGTGACAGAAAAGAATGGCTGAAATGGTCAAAAGAGGACCTCGTCAACCAACTTAAACCTATGTGTGAGTCAAAGAAACAAAAGTTATTTTACGTGCAGTAACTCACTAACACACACAATAGCAAAGGGTTCTGAATAATGTGAGGTGTTTATTAAACATATATCCGAAGCTGTTAAGTACATTGTGTATGTAATATATGGTTGTCATCAAGAGGAGCCATCTGTATAAAAATGCACTTATTGTTCCCTTCTCCCTATGATGATTTTTTTTTATCTCTGACCTCAGTCACATGTCATTCCCAATCACTATTACTTATACTTTGGCCTTGATGAAACATTCATATGACATTCTCTTAGGCAACTGGAACATGGATGATGTATATTGTGAGTGTGTGTGTGTATGTGTGTGTGTGTGTGTGTGTGTGTGTGTGTGTGTGTGTGTCTCTGTCTGATATTTTCTGTTGTGTACTACCCAAGAAATGTTTATTCAAGGTATGTAATACAGTATTATATTTCATTCCAGATGTTGTAGATTCAGGTTAATGTTCAATATCTGTATTTAGTTGAAATGCATAATCTTTTGTAGCCTGTAATGAAAATGGACAAGTGGACCAGCTCTTGGACATAATTAATGAGTATAGGTGGTGAGGAAGGGTATCTGTAGGGCATATAAAGACCTCCTCATGGATGCAAAGTCAGACAAGCCCCCAGGACACCCTTGGGATCCACTGGATCCATGACCAGCCCTAGCAGTATTGAGGGGTTAGGAGATAAGCTGAAAGATCCAGCATGAATGTGGGCTAGGACAGTTAAATTATGTCCCAAGGAGGACCAAAAAATATTTAAAAAATGGAAAGGGTCAATTTAAAAGCCATGTATCTTGAGGTATGTTGCAAGATGTCTTCATACCGAATGACTAGGAAAATGTTTAGAAAATGTCTGCAATGTGAAGCACAGTTAAATAAACATGGATGCAAAATATATGGCATAAACATTTGTTAGACGGCAGAAATGACATTCAAGAAAAAAAAAGGATATATAAGAAAAATATAACATGTATAATTTTTTTATAATTTAAAAAGAAATTGCAAAGTGACTCTAAAAGAAGGGTTAATGGATCTCAAGGATCCAGTTCTCAAAGTAACAAATTTTGACTATCCTTTCCAAGCCCCATTTCCCCTCCTCACTCTGGCCTATTTCAGAAAATTGCAGGAAAGCTCTCCATTTCCATTCTTGTATTGGAATCTATTACAACAGGTTACTGGCTACAATATTTCATAGAGAATGCTTACAGTCTCTAGTGGATGTCCTTCCCTACACTATAAGGAATTCTGCAGATTCTCAAAGATTATTTTAAGCTGATTTCCCCAATTTTCAGACTTGCTTCTTCAATGGATCATTGAACCAGTTCCTGTCGATGAGTTATGCAAGACTTTTTGTGGTACCCAGGTAAATCGGCTGCTCGAGATCATTTCCAGATCTTGGTAGACTAAACACCTTCATGGAAATTCCTAACCCTTCAAACCTTATTTCTTCTTCTCTCTCACAAACTCTTTTAGTCACTCTAGAATTAAAGGATGCTTAATCTCCATGTCCCCATTCATGTTAATCACATATCTTTTTTTAAGATTTTATGCTAATTTTCAGGTCAGACAGTCTCTTATGGGAGTAGTGCATATTACACCACCAAAAAAGCCGTGGCTCCTCCACGGAATTTAAATTATGTGTTAGGAAAGTTAATTGAAGGTCCCTTTGAACTAGCAGTCAGCCCTTCTTTTAAATTCTTAACCTGGAAAACTATTTTGTTGATAGCCTTAACTGCTGCTAAAAGATTCTCTTAATTACAGACTCTTATGTGTATTCAGCTTTTTTGTTTGGTATTTCACAAGGACAAAACAAGTCTGAGAATCAAACCTTTCTTTGTGCCATAAGTGGTCTAGGAATTTACCCTTAAACATGCTTATTTAACTCCCTTTCTTCTGCCCTAACCTACAAAATATCGGAAAAGTAAATCTTCACTGTGTAGATGTACACAGACAAGTCAGATTTTATCTGGCCAGAACAAAAAACACTTCATGAAAACATATCAACCTTTTGTCTCGTATGAAAAGAAAACAAAAGGTAACAGCTTGCTTGCAAACAGACTATTTCTACATGGTGCTCTCTTTCTATTCAGTTTTTTTTTATTCTTGTCATGACGAGGATCTTCCAGAAATGTAAAGGCTACTCAACTAGGGCAGCTGCTACTTCTAGACCATTTTTGAAAGCTGTGGACACTAGGGTCATCTTAGAAACAGCTACTTGTTTCTCTGTCACATATTTACCAAGCATTATAAATTGGATGTTTCCTCCGAGCCAGAAGTGGATTTGCCAGAGCTGTTCTGCAGGGCATCCTGGATTCCCATTCATGTCCTCCTGCCATAATGTTTAAAGCTTTGGGTATCTCCCCATTTGTAAGGAATACTGCAGCAGTATTCATATGAAGAACATAGTATAGTTGTTTGGGTAACATACCCTAATGATTGATGTATGAATAGATCACTGCTGCAGTGGATGTACCCCACCTTTTCTTGTCACTTTCTGTGGCCAGGGTGTGGTATCCTTTCCCATGTATTTATTTATTTATTTATGTATTACCCTATTGTCTTTGCTAAAACTTGACTTACAGCTGTTTGCTTAAGCCTTCTACACTGGGGGCAAGAAAGCTCATAGTTTTGTTGTGTCCATGTGTCCCCTTTATACAAGCATGTCTCATCATGCTAAGGGTAGACAAATGGGGTACAAGGAAGGAGCCTGAGCTTTGTTAACTAGCCAGAGGTACAGATATTGTTACAGATAAGTCACATTTGTGAGGAATACTGCAGTAGTACTGGTATGATAAGTTTCTACACAGCTGTGCTTGCTGCTGCACAAAAATTAGAGCTATGATGAAAACCTTGGCTGTAGGTGATTGGCACAGCTGAGGTTAAATCCCGACCCCATGTGCAAAAGAATTAAAAGGGGTTTTGGATGGATGGAGAGGAAACTGTATACGTAATGCATGAATACAGTAATGAGAATTGCTGGTGTGATCTTTTTTCATTCTTATGAATGTATGAGAATTAATGTTACAAATTAACAATGTGATGAATAAATAAAATTATTTATAAAACAGCATAATGAGCAGAAATTTAGCACAGCACTCATGATGAAAACTGAGTATAATGCAAAATGTCAGACTGTGGTAGTAAACTAAATCCACTAGTGTCTGTCTTAGGCTAGATTTCTGTCGCCCTTTTTTCAGCTACATAGCAATCCACTAGTGTCTGTCTTAGAAAGGCTAGATTTCTGTGACCCTTTTTTCAACTACATAACGTACATAACACAATCATTCTACCCTCAGAGCTTCCAGTGCAATACACCTCTGAATTCTGACCCCTTAGCAGACATCTAAACTGAAGCCCCTGGCACTTGTCTTTAAAAGGCTAAATGTCTGTCCTTTAATATTTCATTGTGAAACATTTCAGTTAAAAAGAACAAGATGCTCAACTAAAAGCACACCTAAGACTGTAATTATATAGTCTGAGCTTGCAGTGCAGCACACCTCTGAATCTGACTCCACAGCTTTAGCCGCTTGCAAAACACTGCATTCTAGTCACAACATGTTATAACTGAAAAAAATATCTATGTTATTTTCTGGTAAAATGTGTAAAGTATTATAATTCATTATTATGTCTTGCATACTGAGAAGTTTAGAACAGCAACATCCGCGGTGGTGAAGCGGTAGCGTTGTTGCCTCACAGCAAGAGGTTCTCCCGTTCGATTCTAGGCTGGAGTGCGGGCAGTGCCTTCTGTGTGTAGTCTGCATGTCCTCCCCACGGTTGGGTGGGCATTCAAAAGACATGCGTAAATGGGCGTGTCTTCGTTGAAGGTTGAATGTCAAGCTGGCACCTCATCGTTCGTGAAAATCTACTGCCAATCATTAGCGGACCGGAGTTCCGCTGTGGCGACCCCTCACCGGGAAAAGCCGAAAGACAACAATAACAACTCCCATTTTAGAGTATAATGGAAAATGTCAAACTAGAGCAGTGAATACCATTAAAAATACTCATGTAGTGCCTGTCTGTAAAAGACCATATTTCAGTTCCCCCCTTTGAGATTAAAAAGCAGTAACAGTAGGATCACCATCTACCAAATCTACATAAGACTCCTGTTTTACTATTATCAGTTTCAGTGCAACACTGTGACGATTTTGACCTAATACATGAGCTACCAACACTTTTGTCATATTAGCAATGGCATTCTGCAAATTATTTTTTTTTATTTGGAAAATAGAGGATCTGATGTAATGGCAACACAGGTGAGAAAGATTCTAGCCAGTTTTTGTGCTCCACTGCTCTGCATTCTGAACAGAAGTACAGCTCAGCACTTCTAGTGGAAACTGGGTATAATAAATGTTATTAAACTATGTCAGTGAACCCTCTAAACATACTGTTGTAGTGCCTATCCCTAAAAGACCATATCACTGTTCGACTTTGAGATTCAAAGGGATTGACAACAGGATGATCAGTTACAGAAACTACCTAAGATTCCTGATTTTCAGTGCAGCACTGTGCTTAATTTGACCCAAGCATTAGTTACTAAGTTCTTCTTTTGAAAAATATAGTGTGTACTTCTGATGCAATGACACCTTCATGTAGAAGTTTATGTTGACACCATTGTAAATAGTTTTTTTTATTTTAATTTATTGTTGTGAAGCTTTTTTCATTATAATTTCAGTCTTCTTTTAAAATTGTTTCTTGTTTTAAACTGTTATATGTTTTAAAATTAAAATAAGAATGCCATTCTGTCTCTAAAGATGTGGCTGCATCTCACTCCTGATTTACAATTTAGCATTGTGCCTTTGTTCGTAGATGGAGTCTAGCCCCCCCATCCCCCCTCCAATATAGTATTTTCCTTCTGTTGTAATGTGGTCTTAGTACTCATATATTCTGGACACTAGTTTCACCCAGCCTTGTAAACAGTGATTGAACTGCCCCAGGTGGAGAATTAGTATAGTGTCAGATTGTGGCAACAAAAGCATTCTGAAATGCTGTGTTTCTTAGCTACGTGTAAGAGGCATTATGTCAGTTCTTGTAAGATAGTTTACAGTAAGTAATGAGAGACTTGTGTGGAAAATTAACAAGTATTGTACCATTGCCACATAATTGTCACATTGCTCTTTGACAAATACTGCCTAAAACAAGCCATATCTGTAATTATTCAGAAGTGATCCCTGCAACTGCATTTTATTTTCTTAGGTTATCACCCACCAAATGTTGCCATATTCTTTTCACTTCTAATGTCTCAGTATGAAGAAAATGGAAAGCATAATGGCCATAGCAATGCATATCAAGTTGCTGCTGTTAGACACATGCACTCCCCCTCAAAGAAAAAGGTATATTATTCTTATTAGAGGGTAGTCGTGTAACTACCCTGTGCATTCAAATACAGCATACCTCCTTACCTCTACCCAAGAAGCTAGCTAACTTTGGGTTTATTCTGTGATATTTGATTGTGAGGAGAGTAAAAGAAATAATGACTAAAACAATGTAATCTGATGTTGTTAATCTTCATTCATTCCTCATTGATGGGTGACAGTTCCGTCCTCAGAACCGAGTCGGCCTTATAACAAGTTCTTGCCAGCCAAAAAACTCTTGAGCTAAGCTTTACCCATAGTGCCCCTCTCCCTGTTACCTCAGATCTCGTTTGCCACATAGATATCAAGACGTGTCAAGCCAGCTGTCAGCTATGTACTATAAAATTTATTATTCTTAAAACCTTTTCCACAGTTTTTCTGTGTATTACTTCTGTAATTTCCTTCCCTCATTAGTCACTAAACTTTTACCCCTATCGAGTGCTTTTTCTTGCTTTCCTAACCAATTTGGTAATCTCAGTACCATCGTTGGTATAGGCCTTCCCTCTCTCTACCTTATTTCCCCTTATCCCTGGAGGTAGTCTAATCTTTCCTTTCTTCCCTTAAAAAGAAAAAAAGCTCTTCTATTTTTTCCTATTCTGTCGATATATAGAGTTTGTACTTGTGCCTTTACAGGTTTGTAGTGAATTTTTGCTGTAAGTTGTTCCCACCATGTCTGAATAGAAAGGGACAACAGGTTTCAAACAATGCAATCAATGCGGTCGCAAATTGCCTAATTCGGACAGTCATCCATCATGTGTCTACTGCCTGGGTGTTCTGCACCTCTTTACCCAACCACCATGCGAAATTTGTAAAGGGTTCAGTTCTCGTACCCTAAACGAGAGGAAGAATAAGCTGATATTAAAAGGCCTTTTAAAAACACCTTTTTCAGACCCTGTTTCTGAGTCGGAGGGCTCAACCCCTCCAAAGAAAACACAAAAGAAGTCACTCGGCTCCTTCTTCACCACATACTAGTGATAAAAAGTTTTCCGAACCAACACCAAAAGTTCTTAAATTGGCACCATTGACTTCAGCACCGGGGCCTCAACCACCCTCCATGGTGCCGTCCTCACTTCCAAGACCACGATCATCCACTTCTGTACAGTCTTCAGTGACACTGCCTCTGGCACCAGCCACGGTACCGATAATATCCACCGTACCGACCATGTCTTTATCTTCTGTCTCAGTCCCATCCTATTTGGCACCAACAATAGTACACCCAACACCGGTCACTTCCTCCTTCCCTATACATCTTAGTGGTCCAGAGACCATGGTGCCGATAGGAGAAACTGTTTCTCAGACCTGATAATCCCCCTACGGCAGATCCATTCTTTGGGCAACAAAATAGGCTTTCTTGGAACGGCCTGATTCTCCATCGGGGATATCAACCCGCTCCTCCAGGAACCTCTCGGAATTGGATATGGTGCGACTTGTAGGTCAGCAACTGACGGCCAGAGGGATTTTAACACCTTCCAAAACTCCCCTCCCAACTGGAGTTGGGAGTTTTTCTCCGTGGACTCCTGCATATTCTCCTCCTTTGACCTCCTTACAGGTATCGAAGCACCTGATACCAATGCTTATTTCGGTTCCCACTTCCTCAGTTCCACTGGTGGACCTGACTGTGGTTCTGGAGCTGACCCTTTGGTCATCAGCTCATTCGGAGCTGAGCTATCCTTGGGATCGTGACTGGGCTGCTAGCACCATGACCCCTAGTACGGTGCTGATGTTTTTTGTACGGCACCATGTACTACTGTTCCGGGAGTCTTGTCAGCACCAAGTCCTCTTGAGGCTCCTTCCTTGGGAGTGGGTTCATCAGAGCAGTTCTGGAGCCAACCCTTTGGTCATCAGCTCATTCGGAGCTGAGCCATCCTTGGGATCGTGACTGGGCTGCCAGCACCATGACCCCTAGTATGGTGCTGATTTTTTCTACGGCACCATGTACTACGGTTCCGGGAGTCTTGCCAGCACCAAGTCCTCTTGAGGCTCCTTCCTTGGGAGTGGGTTCATCAGAGCGGTGTGTGACACTGGTTCCGAGGTTGTCCTTCTCAATTCCAGGCTCCCATCCCTCTTCAGGTGGACAGCTTTCCAAGTGATGGAGAGGGCCCTTGCCTCTGTAGGCAAACCATCAGCGTCTGAGTACCATATATATCCTCCCTCTGAACCGCAGTTGACACAGTCCACCACATCGGGACATCGAGTGTAAAATCCTCAAGATACCCTACTGCAGGGCACCCTCTCTTCAGAGTCCTCTTCAAAAGCCCCCATTGAAGAGGTAGCACGTAAGAGCTCATGCATTTGGAAGCACATGGACTCCCCTGAAGAGTCTGTCACCAAAGATACGGACTACGATGAAGGGGAGGGATCCCATGGTCACCCCCCTGAGGATGTCTCCTTCGGAGATATACTGATAATCTTAAAACAGTGGGGAATGCTGTAAGCCCACCAACCCCTCTTCTGAGGAGTTTGTATTCTTGCAGGCTTTTCGTGCTCGACCCTCTACTTCTTGGGTGACCCCGCCTGCAGATGAACTAGTCCAACTCGTCGTGCAGCATGCATGGAAGAGTCCAGATACCGTTGAACCAATCCCCCAGAGACCAGACAAAATTCTGTCCCTGCTGGAAGAAAGTCCACACTGGTCCAAAGGTCTACCGGTAGACGGTATAGTGGTGGCGGCAGCCACTAAGAAAGAGCTCTCTGAGGAGAGCCATACTGTCCACCCCACAAACAGAGAGTCTCAGGTGATGGACAGGTTAGGGACGCGAGTGTATGCCTCATTGACCTTTGCCATTCAGTCCTTGAATTACTTGGTGCACTTTACCAGGCTCCAGAGCGACCTAATCTCAGAACTCTCCTGAACCTTAGCAGGAGCAGTTTCTGACGATTTACGTGACAAAGTTGCCTCACAGCTTGCAACCCTGGAATCTATATCCAACTCGTCTATGCGGTTAATCTTTCACACTACCAAAGGGGTGGCTAGAGCTGTGGGTTCAGGCATTGTCATGAAACGTCACACCTAGATGCGCCTTTGTGACTTTGTGGACCCTTTTAAATTTTCCTTTTTAACGCTCCAGTGGCAGCGTCTTCCCTCTCTGGCCTGAACGTGAAAGACACATTAGCCAGGTGTGAAAAGGACGGCAAGACCCTGTCTGCCATGGGCGTAAGTTTTTCCATCCCCCCAATGATCCTACTCTAGGAATCAGAGGAGTGGAAAGATGTGGCACAAGAAATCCCAGGGTCCTTTCCATGACACACGTGGTGAGTTTTCCCCCTGGGGCAGAGGGGGTAACTCATTGGGAAGACGCCCCTACAGAGGCAGAGGTGGTCCGCGTAACTGGGGTCCAGAGATTCTTTCTCTGGGCAGCACTAGCAGTGCTTCTGAAGAGCGGCCCGATTGCTTTCCTCTGGAAGCAATTAGGGGACATTTCTCTCTGCACCACCCTGCCTGGCAAACAATAACCACAGATTCCTGGGTGCAGAATGTAATAGCCAGAGGTTATCACATACCCTTCAATATTGGCCCAAAGCCATTAAGGCACATTCCCGACATTCCACACAGTCAAAGGAAAGCAGCAGCTCAAGAAATACGAAAGCTGTCTCAAAAAAGAGTCATCCAAGCAGTCCCACCCGACCAAATAGGATCCGGATTTTACTCAAGGTTCTTTTAGTGCCAAAAAAGACAGGGGACTGGAGACCGATCTTGGATCTCAGCATTCTGAGCAAATTTGTCAACCAAACAAAATTCTGGATGTTCACAGTTCAGTCTATCCTACCCTTCCTGGAGAAAGATGATTGGATGTACTCAGTAGATTTTCAGGATGCGTATTACCACATAAAAATGGACAAATGCTCCAGAAGCTTTGTTTGCTTCCAGCTGGGAGCCAATCATTACCAATTCTGGGCACTTCTCTTTGGACTCTCTATGGCCCCCAGAGTGTTCACCAAATGAGTGTTCACCAAATGTAACAGCTCACTTGAAACTGCAAGGATTCCGAGTGTTTCCATACTTAGATGATTGGCTCCTTACTGCCCCCACCAAGCTTCTACTGGATACAGCCTTAAATTACACTCTCAAACTAGCAAAATACCTTGGAATCACAATAAACAGGGAGAAATGCAAGTTGATTCCTTCTCAAATCTTGGAATTCATAGGAGCAACTTTCAATACTCAATCTTACCTAGTCTCCTTTCCAGATCACAGATTAGAAAGACTGAGGTTCCAACTCTGGGTGATACTCTCACAAGACAAAGTTCCAGCTCTGGCTGTCCTTCATCTTCTAGGATCAATGGCAGCATCAATTACAATAGTTCCCCTGGTGAGACTACACATGAGACTTCTACAATGGCTCCTACTAACACAGTTGTCCCCTTCGCATCATCCTATGTCTTTTTAGAGCTGCATAACAAACCGATGCAAACAAGATTTAACTTGGTGGATGAAGCCAAAAAAAGACCTATGGAGTCGCTCTTTCTCCCCATCTCAGCCCAAGGCCATATTGACCACTGACACTTCCCTGATAGGGTGAGGGGGGCACTTCCAGGGAAAGACAGTCCAAGGCACTTGGTCCCCACTGGATGCCAATCTGCATATCAGTGTTCTAGAACTGAGGGCGGTGCTTCTAGTGTTGCAAGTCTTTCAGTCTTCCCTCCCTTCAGGGACAATTGCTATCTAGTCAGACAATATGTCGGTGGTCTGGTATGTCAACAAACAAGGTGGAACCAAGTCCTACCCGTTGTGTTGAGAGGCCATGAGAATTTGGCAATGGGTGACACCTTCCAACCGCTTTCTGATAGCAATGCACATTCCAGGGAATCCCAACGTGATTGCAGACAAACTGAGCAGATGCATCCTCCTGCCTCATGAGTGGTCCCTCAATTCAACCATAATGGTGAAGATTTTCAGCTGCTGGGGCCAGCCTTGCTGTGACCTATTTGCCTCTCCAGCAAATCACAAATGCAGCTGCTAGTTTGCCCTGATTCCCCCAAAGGGGGAGTCCCCAAGGGACACTGTAATATAAGATTGGCCCATGGGACTTCTTTATGCTTTCCCTCCCCTTCCCCTGATCCCACAATTTCTAAAGGAGGCTCTTCGGCTGAGAAACAGAGTAATCCTCATTGCACCCTACTGGCACCAACAAGTTTGGTTTCCCTTCCTTTGGCCTCACCTAGTACATCAACCGTGGATTCCGGATCCAACTCCGGAAATAATCTCGCACCCACAGGGACTGATACATTCAAACATATCCAATCTCAAGCTGACAGCTTGGTTTCTCCACTTCCAGTAATTGCCAGGCAGAATAACCTTACCTCCCTGGTACGTAATATTCTTCTGGCTTCACACAAACCATCCACCAGGAAAATCTATCTTAGCAAATGGAAGAGATTCCTTATTTGTTCCTGACAGAAAGAACTAGACCCTTGCACAGCCCCTGTTAGTGCGGTATTGGATTATTTGTCAAGCCTTCTTCATTCAGGAGCGGCAGCCTCCACCACTCAAGCACATTTGGCTGCTATCTCAAACTGCCACAATGGATTCCAAGACTCATCCTTAATTTCCCATCTTCTCTGTAAAACCTTCTTGAAAGGGGTCTCGCACATCAGACCACCCTTCAAAGAACCGATCGAACCTTGGAGTTTAACACTAGTACTGCAATCCCTAACATGATCACCTTTTGGACTTGCTGCAACTTGCGATATAAAGTTCTTATCCTGGAAATCCCTATTTTTAATAGCCATCACCTCAACCAGATGCATATCCAAACTTCAGGCCTTATGCATAAAATGCCCTTACACAGTCTTTCATAAGGACAGAGTATCACTCTCAACTAACCCTTCCTTTCTGCCCAAAGTTATTTTGGAATTAACTATTAATCAGACAGTTGACCTACCAGTCTTTTTTCCAAACTTCTCAAATAAAGGAGAATACTGCCTTCATGTACTGGATGTACATAGACAATTGCGATTTTACCTTGACTGAACTAAACCAGTACGTAAATCTGACCAGTTGTTTCCTATTCAGGGCCAAAATTGGGAAACTCTGTTTCTAAGGTAACTTTATCTAAGTTGTTGAGAAATTGTATATACTTTTGTCTATCAACATAATAAAATTCCTCTACCGAACAAGGTCAAAGCACACTCAACCACATCAGTGGCGACTTCTGTTGCTTTTCATTGAGGGGCTTCAGTGGATGATATCTGTGCAGCTGCAACTTGGGCTAGCCCTCATACCTTTATCACTCATTACAAATTGGATTTGGTTTCCAGGGGAGAGGGAGAGCATCCTTTGGTCCAATTGTACTCAGGAACATCCTTCCATAGGGCCTCCCAGGACATAAAGTAGGTAGGGACTCTGTCCCATCAGTAAGGAATGAATGAAGATAAACAACGTCAGATAAAGAAGGTATGTTCTTACCATAAAGTTCCATCTGTGTTGTTTATCTTCATTTATGCATTCAGTACATCCCCCCCCTTCCCCCTCAAAGAGGATCCTGGAGGTTTGGATTTGGTCCATATCCCACATTAGGGGACCTGCTCAGAAAAAGCCTCTGTTTTCTTTATCACAGGCAAACTCAATCTGAAGAAAACAGGGAGATGGCACTATGGGTAAAGCAGAGCTCGAGAGTTTTTTGGCTGGCACGAGCTGGTTATAAGGCTGACTTGGTTCCGAGGACGGAACCGACACCCATCAGTAATGAATGAATGAAGATAAACAACACAGATGGAACATTATGGTAAGAACATAACTTCTTTTTCAGCCTAGTGCTGTCAGACAATGTACATACCCCTTCTCTCAAACAAGCTGCATCAGTAATTATTTTGCAAGAATCCTGTACATGCCCTGTGCTTTATGTACAGCCTACCCCCATACTTGATGTCCACTTTATGTGCACATTTTAATGTGTGATTTGTGAAGAAAATGAAAAAGCATCATAGCCTCAGTAATGAATTTCATCTTGCTCATAGAGTCATACTGTCCATAGGTAATCCAGGTAAAATAACTGCCATGTATTTTCACGCATACCCTGTCACCATATGATAGCCACTTTGTTTGTACCCCTCTGATGTTAGGTTATATTGAAAATCAAAGCACAAATGATCACAGAAATGTGTTCAGCTTGTAGCTGTCAGAAACTATTCAGTGTTCCAACCCCTCACTAAGCCATGACAATGATCACTTTTTTGTGATCACCCTTTTCTTCTTTGCTTTCATCCACAGTATGCCTACCAAACACATAGCCACCACCAAACGTGGTGTAAAGAGTGGCCACAGTAATGTATTGCATCGTGGTTCTGTAAGGCACACTATCATGATCACATTACAAAAATGAAAAAAGGAATAGGAGGCATTTTGATGTGAAGAGTGTATGCTATTATCGGTGCTTTTATGTTAAAATCAGCTGTGTACCATTTGATAAAAAAATGATTAGGACAGATTATACTATGTACCTCCACCAGTGGTACATTAACATTGAAGATGGTATTCTCCTCTCCTACAGTTCAGGTGTTAATATGATCAAGTCACAGCGTATCTGCTTCTTTCCCACTTAGTAAATCCTCACTTTTCTTGAATTACTGTTGTCTTGCTTGGCAAATCTGTGACATGTCAGTATGGACAAGTATAATAAATGTTGCTGAATGTACTGCATTCAACTCACTTCACTCACACAGACACTACCCCACCTGTACCCTTTAAGTTAACTGTGATCATATGGTCATATGATAGTTTAGTGAAAGCATACAGAATATCACTCATCCCACCCCAAATCATTCATTTATTCTGAGATACCTGCTTTGTCCACCTTAGTGTTTCCTGGGAGCCAGATCCTATCACAGCACTCATTGGTAGGAAATACAACTTCTTAAAACACAAACACACACACACACACACACACACACACACACACACACACACACACACACACACACACACACACACACACACACACTCACTCACACACTCATTTTTAATGACAAAGTGAACTGTGTGAACTGTTTTGTTAATTCTACTAAAGTGTTTGTCTTGTAATAAAAACATAAAGACCCAATTTGACTTTCTTTTAATTGCTGCTGGGTTAATGCTGAAAACTGAGTCATCACCTGTTACATCAGTAATGCTGCCAGGGTTAAAGGTCCAGAAGCAAACCAGTTCATGTTGTGTAACACCCAATATTTAATTATCTGTTGGTGAAAACATATTAGAAAAACAAAACACAAAAGAAATAAAACCCAAATGTTTTACTGTAGTAAATGGTTTCTGAAGTCCATTGAAGTAATTCAGACTGTTGCAGTCTTAAGCAGAAATATGCGGTACTGAATAATCCATTATTTCAATTAGCAAAGTTTCAGCATCAGTTTGACACGGCTGTGTAGTTCTGTGGCTGACATGGAAGTGTGTTGCTATAATTCATTCATGTGTTAATGGGCTGGAGGTCTCTAATGACTTTGTTTCATGTGCTTTTCTTCTTCTTCTTCTTCTGTGCTGAACTTCAGTTTTTCTAACTTAAATTATACTCATTATGACAAGGGGTGCAGAGTGTGAACATCATTTTATTCAGATTTAATATTTTTTTCTTCACCATTCGCAGTTTACCAAATTCAGTGTAATATCACCTCTTTTTTGTAGTTTATGGGATCAAGTGGACATGTACTAATGGAAACGGAGGTACAGAATTTTCCATTGAGCACCTAGTCCAGCAGATCCTTGAAAGTCATCATTCAAAGCCTCAGCCTCGGACCCATGCCTGCTTGTGCAATAGCAGCCTTGGTAAGTTTGGTTAGAATTGCCACTGAGATGTTAAGTTTGTTTGTGAGATTGCTTGCATTTTTGGAAGTAACAGTACATATAAAAAGAGTGCTAATTGTGTAAATGCTTTGAGTAACTGGTGTGGTAGCAGTGCCTTGTGCAGAAAGTCTTTGTGGAGTTTTATGCTTGGAAGATAGTTTTTTTTCCTTCAGTTACTTGCATTTTGTAACTTTGCAAAATGTAGCTCAAGAATGACATGAGAATGACCAAACACGTTAGCATGATGAGCACTTTAAATGCAACATGTTCTGGATTTTTACAGCGAGCAGACATATTCTGAAAATGCTTGCATTACATTCCTTCATTGTGAGTGTCTCTGCATTTGAGCTTAGATGAAAACTGGTTCTTCAAGATATTTTCAAAGCCATATATGACATTGTGTTTTATGCTTTTTGACCCCTGCATACCTTCAGCCATACTGCCCATCCCCAGCCTCACCACTCTGTAAGGGGATACCCATTGCATAATTATAACCAGTCCCTGATGTAACTATGTGATAGGTGGACCACCCCATTTCCTCAAAAAAAAACCCTATAAGACATTTCCATGCAAAGACTTGGAGAGAGAGAGTCCTGGATGGTGGTCAGCAGGAGCTATATGCTGTCATCTCCTCAGGTGACATGCTAGGCTGCTGTGCTTGTATAGCAGTGTGCATTTACATTTCTGCCAATCTTGTACGAGTATTGCAACATTGTTTCCCACTTGCAGATGTTGCAGCTAGGCTCCTTTTTTCCACCAGGATTTTTTCTCAAAATTCTTTTTTCCGCATCTTCCTATTCCTGTAGCTAGCTGTACTGGCTTTCAAGCTTGTTTATTAACTGCATAATCAGTGGTATTACAGACATTTTAACTCTGGAATAGTTGTTTGGCTTTCTCTTACACCATTTTGGAGATGTTTGCTTCAGAGCTTTTTTTTTCTGGGAGTTTTGCAGTTCCTTGAAAACCACGTGGAATTTTGTATCACTTTGACTTATATGAGAGATGTTTAAGCTGGGAGTTTGAAAGTCATAGTGTAACTGTGTGTAGGGTTTAATTTATATCTCAGGTGCATTGCAGTATTTCTGCTGCATTTGTGGTTGGACTTGTCACCAGTAGTGGCACAGGGTATAATGGGGAGAATTTATAAACATCTTTATTAAATTATCACTTAAAACCAAAGGCATGTATATATTAATAGAAAAGAAATCAAACAATATTAACATTTTTTTCCATTTACTTACACTATACACTGCATGCTTTCTTTATTTATAACTTACTTTTAATCTTCCATTTCTTATATATTCTTTACAGCATTCATTACTTCAATACAGTTGGTTCAGATTTTGATTTCCATTTTGTAGAAATTGCTTTTTTGGCAGCTAACAGAATTAAACTTAATAAGGCCTTATTATATTTAGACAATTCAGATCGGTGTCCTAGCTTAAAATAATAATTTTCTTAGTTATAACTATTTGCTCCACCAATATTTCCAACAGAGTACTCTGTAGGGAATTTGTAAAATATGCCAACTCATTTCATTCCCTAAAAAACATGACCCCAGTTACATCTTACTTTCCTGTCGCACCTCCAGTATTTGCTATCTCACTTGGGAACAATTCTGTGAAGTCTGCTTATGCTATAAAAATACCTATACCAACACTTCCAAGCAACAATCCTAAACTTTCTGGACTTTGTTTCATACTTGGGAGCCATACATAGGCCCTCCCATTGTTACTTTGTAAATTGCTTTTCTAGTTTCTTTTCCCAATCTTTTCTAACCTCCTCTGATTGAGTCTTATAGTTAAGATGCAGTGTTTTATATACCCTGCTAATTATGCCCTTTTCAATAGCTTATGTTCTAGATTTGTCTAAAAACTTTTCCAGAGCAGGTCTTGCACTTAGGACTTCACTATCCCTGTATCATTTCCTATAATCTGATATTAATCCCCGATAGGGAAGGCAGTCTATAACCTGCAGCCCAAACTTCTTTTTGGCCTTATCTCACTTATCCCTCTCTAATTATTTACTCCAAATATTTTGGTTCCTTTGCCAGTTTTCACCATTAAATTCCAGCCCCTACTTGCCTATTTTCTGTACCCTCTGCTTGCATTCATCCCTACTGGTAAAATTTCCCTTCTCTGTTACAATTTTGACTTAGTTCTTAGAATACTTTATGCAACTTTATGAATAAAATATTCTGTATGGTGGCATTTATTCTCCTTAAAGTGTTTTGTGATGATTTAGTACTGCATTTTGGGATTTGGTGAGTCACAATGTAGTTTACACAAGTGTATATGTATAAAATAAACCAGGTGCTCCAAGGGACCAGAACTTGTATCCACAAAGCATTTATTATCTTACAGCTTAAAAAGAAAGATCAATAAAAATATAAGTTGCCTAAATGCAAGTTGGCAAAAGACAAGTTGATGCAATGTACATAAGAACATCTAATTGTTTGTTGCTTTTTTAGTATGGCTTCTGCAAGCACAGCATGTATATATGTACATTATTTTTACTTATTTTATTTATGATGTTTTATTTATAACCATTTATTACAAATATCTGTTCAAGGTGAATGCTAGCTGAAAATGTAGCTTTAAATGCAGGACTTGGCTTCATGACTTGTTTTCAATTATGGGTGGGGTTTTGGTTACAAAAGCCTAGCTGCTCTAAATGCAGTGGATGTTCATCGTGCATACAGCTGCAGTAATCACAGATGGGTTCTCTGCCGTCAGGCGGTCCCTCGGTCGGCCGAATTCCAAAGTCTTGGTCCGGCGTCGGTTGTTGTCGCTTTCTCTTCTGACATCAGTGAGGCCAGAGTATATAAGACACAGCCGACGCCATGTTCTTCAGTCTTTTTTGCCGCGCGGTGCCCGAAGCAGAAGCAGTTCGCAAGTGCCGGTCGGCCAGCTCCTGAATTACGAATATTTTGGAAACCGAAGTCTTCATTAAAGCTAAGTACCCCGTTGGGGAAAATTTTCTTGCCTCAGACCGATGTCAGAAAAAGTTAATAATTGTATTTCTTGTGGGAAGCAAATACCGCATAAGGATTTCCATTCCCTCTCCATACCTTGTTTGGGCCCAGACCACGACGTCTCGGGCTGTCGCTTTTGCGCTACCTTCAATAAACGCACTATTAAGCGTCGGGCAGAGTTCGCCCAGCACTACTTTGGTAAAGCTTTTGATTATAAAATGTCGTCGGACACTCCGACTACCGTTTTATCCAAAAAACGCAAGGAAAAGGACCGACACGCGAGGCCAGCGGTCTCCGCCGACACCATGCCAAAACAGGCTACACGTGGTCCGGTTCTCAGCGAGACGCCTTTGCAGTCCCTGACTACCGACGACACTCCTTTGGCGGTGTCCTCTGTACCCGAGACCGCTGGGTCCTCGGCCCTTTCCCAGACTACAACCGAAGCCCCAGCTAATGTTGAGCCTACTAATGTGGACAGGTCCACCTCCACCCATGGTGTATTTAGGCCCTCATCTTCTTTTTCAATTAAGGCCTTTACTAAATCCAAAGCAGCCAGGCATCCCACGAGGCCTGTTGCACAGGGCCCATCTCCAGGTCCCATGCCTAAAAACCAGATGCTTAAAATGGCTGAGGATTTAATTACTCTTATCAGAGGTTCTCAACCCCCTCCAGACAAGAGACCCAGAGTGGAGGAAGATTCTCCCTCTTCTGATCAGGGATCCATTTTATCAGAACATTCTGATGCAGAGGAACACTCTTACTCTCCTTTTGAGGATTCGGACGCAGAACAGTCCATTCCGTCTGTATCCCCCCCCCTGAGGATTTTTCCTTTGGGGAAACCTTACACACCTTGAGGGAATACTTCCATTGGGAAGGCCAAGACTTTTCAGATTCCAAGAAAAGACTTAGGGAATTTCTTTTGTTACCTCAACACAGACCTCTGGCTATACCCCCTGTTTTGGACATACTGGATGATGTCTATTCGGAGGCTTGTCTTAACCCGGATTCTCTGCCTCCTGCACCAGTCAAACCTGATAGGTATTACAGAGTACCCAGCTCTCACCAATTTCTCTTCAAAAACCATAATGCTGACCCTGAAACCATTTCACAAGGCCCCAAGGGATTGAAGGCCTCCACTGCCAAGAACCCACTTCCTGCAGAAAGGGAATCAAGATCTTTAGAAAGGTGGGGTAAAAAGGTATATACCTCGGCCACCCTAGCCATGAGGGCTTTAAATTGTCAGTTTCATATGCTTAAATATCAACAGTTCCTGTTATCACAATTAAGGAACAAAATGTCTCAACCTGAACAACCAGATTTAAAGGAGTTACAGGATATGATGCATAGTGCAGAACAAGTGGGTAAACACACCTTACAATGTGGTTATGATGCCCTAGAGGCCTCAAGTAGAGCGGCGGCTACAGGATCAGTCATTCGCAGACATGCCTGGCTTAGGGAACAAAATTTACCTGATCATGTGAAAGCTAAACTTCTAGATGCTCCTTTACAAAAGGATGTGCTGTTTAATACTAATGCTGAGGAGATACTACGGAAAATGGAAGAAAAAGCCAAATCTATGCAAACTGTCAAAGCCTTCTTACAGGTTCAACCACCACGTTTTAGCAGAAATTGGCCTTCAAAAAACTGGTCCTTTCCAACCACTGACAAGCCCCAAAGAGGTAGATACAGATGCACAAGGGGCAGAGGGCAATCACAAGGATCATATAGAGGCCGACAATGGCAAACTCCAGCGCCAAGAGGTGGTGAAGACAGTACACAACAATACAGGAAGCAAAACCAATGACTCCCTCATCTCCATGCCAAGCATGTCTCAGCTGGCAGCACCTTTGGGAGGGAAACTAGCATTATTTGCAAGCAATTGGCATATTGTCACAACAGACAAATGGATCCTGGACATTATAAACAGAGGCTACAAATTTCAATTTCACACTCTTCCAAAAATGAGAGGCATGCCAAACCTGCCACAAAATCAAGGGGCAGAGGCACAACTGCAAATTTCAAAGCTCATAAACATGAGAGCTATTCAAGAGGTACCTACTCACCAACAAGGTCAAGGGTTTTATTCAAGACTTTTTCTGGTACCAAGGAAAGGAACCGATTGGAGAACCATTTTGGACTTATCCATCCTAAACACATTTCTACTCGTACCAAAATTCAAGATGCTCACATTACAGCAGCTTCTTCCCATGCTGGGCAAGGAGTTTTGGCTGGTAACATTGGACCTCAAGGAGGCATACCTGCATGTCCCAATCAGACAAAGCTGCAGAAGATACCTCAGATTTCTTGCAGGTTCAATCCACTATCAATTCTCTGCATTGCCCTTTGTGAATACTCTGGGCGCAGTAGATAAGCCAAAGTGCCTGGCATCAGTAATTGCCTACTGCAGACTTCAAGGGATACAAATTTACCCTTATCTGGACGACTGCCTGATCCAAGCGGACAGCAAGACCATACTTCTGGAACATCTGGCATATGTGACACAGTTACTGCTTTCTCTGGGATATACAATCAACAGAGAGAAATCAAGGCTAACACCATCTCAGAAAATAACTTTCCTGGGTGCCAACTTGGACACAAACACCCAGATGGCCTACCTAACGCCAGAAAAACAGGGGCAACTATCTCAGTACTTCAAAATACTAGCAAAAAGTACCAGGATTACTGCAAGGAAAATCCTGCAGGCTCTGGGATTCATGGCATCTTGCATTCTTTTAACCCCATTTGCAAAGTTGCATATGAGGAAACTTCAATGGTACCTAAAAAACCTATGGTCTCAACACAGTCACAGTTTGGAAACAATAATACCAATAATTCCATGTTTGCAAAAGGAATTTCTATGGTGGGCCCAAGCATGTCAAGCAAACACAGGCCTCCCTTTCTGCAAGCCTCAAGCAAAGCAAGTCATTACCACAGATGCCTCAGACTACGCCTGGGGGGCTCACATGACGGACAGGTGCATTCAGGGCAAATGGTCCCAAAAAGAGAAGCACCTTCACATCAATCAAAAAGAAATGCTAGCAGTAATAAATGCAATTACAGCTTTCAAGGACTTCCTGCATCCAGGACAATTACTGATAAGAACAGACAACACCACGGTAATGTGGTACATAAACAAACAAGGAGGAACACATTCATACCCCTTGTGCAGACTAGCCATGACTCTTTGGAACTTGGCTCTGGAAAGACAAATCGAACTTCAAGCACAGTACTTGCCAGGATTGGAAAACACACTGGCAGACAATCTAAGCAGAAAAATGACAGATCCACACGAATGGAAGTTACATCCTCAGGTGTTTGCAGAAATAATCCAAGCATGGGGGAGGCCAGACATAGATCTTTTTGCCTCCCACAGGAATCATCAATTGGAAAAGTTTTGTTCAAAGGCCTTTCACCCAAAGGCCTGGAGAGTGGACGCCCTTTCATTCAGTTGGAAAGCATGGACAGTTTACGCTTTCCCACCTCTGCCTCTTCTGCCCAAGGTGCTTTTGAAAGCAAGAACAGACAAACCGAAGATGATACTGATTGCTCCAGATTGGCCAAGGCAACACTGGTACCCACTCCTGAGGAGCCTAACACATACTCCTCCATGGCCCCTGCCTCTAATGCCTCTTCTGCTGACTCAGCACAGCTACAAAACTCTTCACAGTCAGCTGAAAACACTCAATCTCGCTGCATGGAAAATTCCTTAACACCACAACAGACCCTACTCTCCAAGGAGGTGCAGGATGTCATTTTGGAAGCCAGAAGGCCATCTGCTAGAAAAGCTTACTCCGCAAAATGGAAGCGGTTTCACTCTTGGAATGAGAAAAGAGGCCAGGACCCTAGAAAACTGAACTTGCCTCAGGTATTACAGTACCTAGCGGAGCTGCTGAACAGTGGACTTTCATTTTCTTCCATAAAAATCCATGCCTCAGCCATTTCTGCAGAATTTAACACGGATCCTCCTTTATTTTCTCACCCACTCTTACGACAGTTCCTCAGAGGGGCTAAGAATATCAGACCACCAAGGAAGCAACCGATACCAGCCTGGGATCTTAATTACATACTAGAAAAATTAACATTGCCTCCTTTTGAACCAGCTGCCTCAATAGATTTGCAATATTTGTCCTGGAAAACAGCCTTCCTTCTGGCCATCACTTCAGCTCGTAGGGTTTCTGAACTACAGGCCCTCATGGCAGTGCAGCCCTTTCTCATTTTCCATCAGGACAGGGTTTCCCTTCGTACCAACCCATCATTTATGCCTAAAGTGGTATCCAGGGTAGCTTTAAATCAAGCCATACACCTACCTACCTTTTACCCCAATCCTCAAAACAAAGGGGAAAGGCTGCTACACTCCTTAGACATCCATAGGCAGCTACGTTATTATTTGGACAGAACAAAGGCCTTCAGGAAATCAGAACAACTCTTTGTGTCCTATGCTGTAGGGGCTCAAGGGAAGCCAGTTACAAAACAGACTATTTCAAAGTGGATAGGCCACTGCATACGGTTTTGTTACTCCTATCATGGGAAATCTGTTCCTACAGGTATCAGATCACACTCCACCAGGGCCACAGCTACCTCTACAGCCTTCCTCAGAGGAGTTCCTACCAAAGATATTTTGAAGGCGGCCACTTGGAGTTCTGTACATACCTTCACAAAACACTAGCACCTGCCTTTATATTCCAGAACAAGAGCAGGCTTTGCCACTGCTGTTTTGCAGGGCATTCTGGCTCAACCCAGTTCCTCCTAGTACCTACCGACCCTGTACATAGCTTTGGGACTCTACCCATCTGTGATTACTGCAGCTGTATGCACGATGAACATAGTACAGTTTTGTACCTACCATAAATGTAGATGTTCGAGTGCTAATACAGCTGCACTACAGGTTTCCCTCCCTCCTTCCCCACTTGGTAAAGACATGGGGCCTAACAACCTCTTCATACTACCTGACTGGGTTATCCTGCTATGTTTTATTTGCTTGCTACCACTTACTTTGGATTATATTGCATTGCTTGTATATATATACATATAAGCATAGTTTATGTATTGCCTTCCTTCTGGGGGCACCTGACATCTGGGGCAAGAAAGACTGAAGAACATGGCGTCGGCTGTGTCTTATATACTCTGGCCTCACTGACATCAGAAGAGAAAGCGACAACAACCGACGCCGGACCAAGACTTTGGAATTCGGCCGACCGAGGGACCGCCTGACGGCAGAGAACCCATCTGTGATTACTGCAGCTGTATTAGCACTCGAACATCTACATTTATGGTAGGTACAAAACTGTACTTTCTGGTGATGTCTTTTACTTGTAAGACGAAAGCACTAAACCTGTTTGATTTTTTACAACAGCAGTTTGTTTTTAAACGTTTTTAAATTGTAAGACAATAAACACTTTGCTCAAATCAGGTAATCCTAAGCCTCCTTGTTCTATTGGGAAGATCAGCTTATCCCACCTAAATCTTGCCATCTTTCCCTCTCAGATAAATTCCTTCATCTGTTTATTAATTATTGTCCAGAACTTCTCTGGTTGATAAAGTACGCTTGACTTGTAAATATTACTAAAGGAACTAAAAACATTTTCATTGATTGTATCTTACTATCCACATCCATAAAGAAGAGCTTCCATTTTCACAGGTTTTGTATTATTTTTTGTTTAGTCTCTTCTCAAATATACTTAGCTGCTGTAACAGAATCCATTTTAATTAGTACTACTTAATACTTCATCTTATCTTGTCCCCATGAATATGGCATTGCTGAACAAAGTCATAATTTTATCTTCATTAAATTTCTATCCCAAAAAGTCTTGAAACTGTCTCATAATGTTCCACAACACCAAGATTTTTTTTCTGGATTTATCAAGTATAAAATAATATAATTTGAAAGTAAAACCAACTTTTCTTTAATATCCTTGAATTTCTGAGTCCATATTTTCTTTGGCATTGGCACTGAATATAAAACAACTGACAAAAGTGAAAGCAGACCCCCTTGTCTTGTTCCTTTTTTCAAACACAACTTACCAGAGGAACCCTCTCACTTTAACTATTGCCTCCAATCCTTCATATAGCCCCCCAATTAACTTTATTATTTTATCAGGGGAATGCAAATACTTCTATTGCCCTACTCATAAAATCCCAGATAACTTTGTCAAATGGTTTCCCTGCATCAAACAGCAGTATTTTCTTACATTTTCCTACGCTGTGGATCATCATTGTTCTGATAATGTTGTCAGATGTTTATTTTCTCTCTACAAATCCACATTGCTCCATACCTATCAATTTTGGCAACACCTTTGCTATTCTTTTAGTTAATTGGGGAAAAAATTGAGACACTTTCAGACCTTACTTAATGGGTGTGCAGTGTTTAAAATAGCTATTTAATTAAGATAATGTAGTAGCATAATTCTACAATACTGAAGTGTATATTGGAGAGACTGTTAGATCTGTAAATATCAGATGTTACATTCACCTTTATAGACTCCTACTGAAAAACTG